>NC_046664.1:115439339-115446875 GCF_010883055.1 Belonocnema kinseyi
GGATAAGATTGTAAAAAATATATAGATTTAAACGGAAAGATTGTAAGGAATGGAAGTCATGTAAACCCTTAGGGGACACATTATGAATAAAGAAGAAATACCGTAATCAATTGGAAATTCCTTGGCACATTCTTAAATACTCTCAAGTACTGCAATTACTTCCAAATATTTTGACATACTTTGAACTTTTTTAAAAAGATTTTTAAAGTTCTTTAGAATTTTTTAAAATAACACTTCTAAAAGTTTTTTAATTCTTTGAAATTCCTGTAAATTATAAAAATAAGATGAAAGTTCCTTGACATCTTTTAAAACATCCTCAAATATTTAAAATCCTTAAAAATCTTTTGAAAATTTGTAAAGCATCAGATTGAAATTTAAAAAAGAGAAAACTTTCAAAACTTTAAATGTTGAAATGTTTCTAAATTAGAGTTTGAAAAATGAGATCAATAAAAATTTAAGGCTTTCGAAATTTAATTTTCAAACATTTTCAACTATTCAATAAATAATAATTTGTTACGGTAATTTAAGATGGGATTCAAGTCTTCAAATTTGGAATTGTAAATTTAAAAGTTTATTTATATAAAATTAATAATCATAAATAAAATAAAAGCGTTTATAATTCAAACGTACGTTTTTCAATTGGGCGATCTCTAAATGAAATTATTTCAGACTGAAATTTAGAAAACCGAAAAATTTCGAAATTTAAAAAATTGTAATGTTTGTAGATTAGTTAAACTATTAAAGTGTTTATAGAAATTACTCGAGTTAAAGTTTAACTATTTCTAAAACGGTTTTTGTATATAATTATAAAATTATATATTAAACATACTTTTAAATTTAGAACGCTTTCAATTTATTTATGATTACTAATTTTTGGTCAATAATCTTCTGCGTATACAATTCAAATCTTGAAGACTTGAATTCCATCGAGTTGAAAATTATTCATATTTCATAGTTGAAAATAAAATTTTGAAAGTTTTGAATTTTTATTGATTCTATTTTCAAAATTCTAATCTACAAACATTTCAATATTTAACTTTTTGAAATTTTACTGTTTTCTAAATATCAAAAGATTTCGAAAGATTTTCAAGGAATTTATATATTTGAGAATTTTTTTTTAAATTTCAAGGAATTTTCATCTTATTTTTATAATTTTAAGGTACTTCAAAGATATTTAAAGAAGTACTTTAAAAATCTTAAAAAAAAAGCTCAATATGTCAAAATATTTGGAAGGTATTACAATATTTGAGAGTATTTTAAAATGTTCCAAGCAATTTTCAGTTGATTTCAATAATGTAGTATGAGATTGTAAGGGTTTGAATTATTTGAGGCTATTTTTGAATTTTTAAGGGATTTTCAAGAGATTTTAAAAGATTTTAAAAGATTTTAAATATCTGAGGATTTTTAAAAAGATGTCAATGAATGTTTAATCCATTTTTATAATTTAAAAGATTTTCAAAGAATTTTAACAATTATAGCAGGGTTGTTTAAAGAAACTACAAAGTACCTTAGAAATTTCAAAAAAATATCAAGGTGTTTCAAAAGATTTTAAAGGTTTGGAAATCATTGAGTGTATTTTAAAAGTCTCCAAGGAATTTTTAATGTAATACAGTAATTTAATATGAGATTTTAAAGGATTTGATATATCTTAGGATATTTTGATAGATTCTAAGGAATTTTCCATTGATTTCAATAATTTAGTATGAGATTTTAAAAGATTTGAAATATTTTAGGGTATTTTTAAAATTTCAAAGAATTTTCAAGATATTTACAAACTTTCAAGTGATTTTAAAGGATTTTAAGTATTTTAGGTTTTTTTTTTAATATTCCAAGGAATTTTCAATTAATTTTAATAATTTAGAGCAATCTCAACAAAAAAATTAATATTTGTTGTCGAAAATTTAACTATGATTAAACATTAATTTTTCTATAGAAAATTAGACTTGGTAGAAAATTATTTTCTTTTGTGCAAAGTCCATGTATTTTATTAAAAATGCCTTTTTTAGCATACAATTCAGTCTTTTCAACGAAAGAAATGGATTCTTAATTAAAATACATGAATTTTTTTTAAATAAGAATAATTCTCTACCAAAAGAAATGAATTTTTAATTAAGAAAATTCAATATTCAAGAAAGAAACTCAGAAGAATGGTTCAAGTTTCAAATTTAAAAAAATTTCAACGGAAGATTATATATTTCAGGTTTCAGTATACAAAATTAATTTTCAGCAAACACTTCAATTTTTAACAAAATAGTTTAATCTTCCACGAAAGAAGTTAATTTTTAAATAAAAAATATAACTTTTTAAACAAAACAGGAACAGTTACATTTTCAGTTAAGAAAATTAATTTTAAAAGAGCCGAATTAACAACAAAATAGTAACATTTTCACCAAAGAAATGAATGCACAAACATAAAGAATAACATTCTTATAAAAAAGACGAATATTCAACAAAGTACATGAATTTTCAACTAAAAAAGAAAGTGTTTGAAAAAAAGTTTAATTTCTAGCCAAAAAGGGAATAGTTATATTTTCAGAAAAAATATGATAATTAAACGAAAAAGGAAGTTATTACTGAATTTTTAATAAAAATAGATACATTTTCAAACGAGAAGAATAATTTCCTACTAATCAAGGCGATTTTTCAACTACACAGTTGAATTTCCAACTAAAAATGATACATTTTTAACAAAAAATTGAATAGTTAAATTTTCAGTTCAAAAATCAATTTTCAACCAAAAAGGCTTTTTTAAGTCCAAAGAGAAAAAAATGTCAACTGTTTTTAAAAAAATGTTGTCTCAATGAAGTACTTTAACAGAACAGATAATTTTTTTTTGCAAAAGCGTTGAATTTTAAAACCAAATATATGAATTTCTAACATGGAAGTTCATTTTAAACCAAATAAAAAAAATTTTAGCAAAAAAAGATGAAACCTCAATCAAAAAAATGTAATACTAGATGTTTTAAACTGAACAGGAATGTGATTTGTTGATGTTAGTGAATGTTAGACTAACAAGAATTAGACTTTCTTATTTGTTTCTATTAATAATTCAATTCGCATTTTAAGGCGAATAACGAGGACAATTGTTTTAAATAAACATTGAAATTCATTGTTACGTTGTCGACTAATGTAGTGAAATCGTTTTTGTCGATAGAATGATGATTTTTGATCTTTTTATTTAAACTTTTTTTACAGAAAGAGAATACACATTTTGGTTGAAAACTTTTTTTTTATGTTATTCTTGTGTTAAAATTTAATTTTTTCCATTGAAACCTTAAGCATAAAATGTAATTTTCAATTCAAAAGTGTTTATTTTTTCAATTATCTGGTTAAAATTTTTTTGGCAAATTCGTAATTTTGAAATTATTTTTTTATTGAAAATGTTACGATGGCATTCATGGTTGAAAATTTACCTATTTTATAGATGATTCGTTTTTTTGCAAATTAAATTGTTTGAAACTACGTCTTTTTTTAAATGTTTGTTTGAAAATTACTTTCCTTGATTAAAAATTTCTTGTTTTTTGGTTAAAAGAGAATTATGTTTTAGTGGAAATTTCGGCTTTTTGGTAAAAATTAATTTGTGTCGAAAATTCTTCTTTCCATTTTAAAATTAATTTTTTTGCTTTTTTATTAAATTTTTTTAGTAAACATATATTAATTCCATTTTTTGCTAAAAATTGATCTTTTTTTATTTAAATTCAAGTCTGTATAGGGTTAAAAATCCATCTTATTGGTAGAATATTATTCTAGTTGTTTGTGTATTCACTTATTTGTTCAAACTTCTAATTTGTAGTAAATTTGATTGTTTTCTGTTTGTTCAAAATTAAATTCCGTAATTTAAGATTCAACTGTTAATTTTTTGTTAAAAATTATATATTTCAGTTGAAAATTAATTATTTCCGTCGTAAACTAAATTTTTAAAATTGAAAATGAACTATTACATGTTTGGTTAAATACTTGTTTTTTTTTTTTAATTTTAATATTTATTTTTACGTCAAAAATTTGACAATTTTATTGATTTTTTTACCATTTATTTTTTTTCAGTTGAAAATTGTTCTTTTATAGTAGAAAATGATCATTCTTGTTCGAAAATTCATCTATTTTTGTAAAAAATGCATACTTTTTCTTGATTATTTAACACCTTTATTGAAAATTTGATTCTTTTCGGTTGAAAAAACATTTTTTAATACTTAAATTTTAACTGTATTATTTTCGATTAAAAATTTATCTTTTCTTTTAGTTTTCAAAAAGCATCTGTTTTGGTTAAAAATAATTTATTTTGTCTTTTTGAAAATTCTAATATTTTGTTTAAAATTAATCTTTGGAATTAAAAAATCTGTCTCATCGGTTAAAAATGTATTTTGTTGATTAAAAAATTTGTTGTTTTTTTTGTAAGAAAATTGACCTTTCTCAGTTAAAAATGTATCTTTTTTAGTAAAAATTTATTCTTCTGGTTTAAAGTTCATCTATTTTAACTAAAAATTCATTTCGTTCGTTAAAAATCTACCTTTTTAGCAAAAAAATTTTTCTGTTAATATAATATGATCTGTTTAGATAAAGATTAAATATTCCATTTTCCGTTAAAAATTTATCATTTTAGTAAAAAAATTCAATTATATGGTGAAAATATTTTACTCTTCGCAACAATTGTAATGATTCTATGGCAACTCAGGATTTTAAAACCAGAATAAATTTGAGGAGCAGCTGATTAGATCGCCATTCGTGAAGTCAGGTGAGCTCGGTTCGTGTTCGCGCATTTTTGGCTTTACACGAAGGTGGTCTTCGCAGCAGCAAAGTGGGGGGAATCTTCTCCCTTCATTCTTGTGTCGTTTACCTCTCGGTTAATTCTTAGGTCGTTTTTGCTCTCGCGTGTTTTTACTTCTCTTTTCCGCAACTTTTGTTCAGTTCGCTTTTGCTCTAAGTGTGTCATATGTATCTTCGAAAGATAAACGCTTACTCTTGTTTTCCCTCGAAATTCTCGTAATGCCTCATTACACCTGGTTGTGTAAGGCATTAAGTGACTGAAAGCGAACTTAAGCGAATATCCTGTAACATTTTTTCCACTTACTGAAGCAGACGACACGATTAACCGTCGAGTATGCTGCCCGCTTTTTTCATACACTCCTGCGTTGTTGTGGAGTTGCTCCGATGACATAGGAGCGTCACTCTCTCGCCACTTTGGACCACCTTGTCCTCTATAACGGGAACTTTTCTTGCGGGAGTGAAGTGTAATTGATTACACTCCTAGTAAATGACTGGAGCTAGATTCTCCTAAAAGGAAACATTTTTTCTGATAATAAGAAGTCCGAGGGTACATAGCTTACTCGAAGAGTATTTCTTGAATCACAATATTAGGTGAGATTTGTATTTAAATTAATTGTGTTTTAATTGTATTTTAATTTAAGTTTTGTTTAATAAATCTTAGTCAATGTAATATTGATCTTATATAATATAATCTGACGTTAGCTATAATGCCGATTGCAAAGAACATGCAAGATGGCAATTATTTGCGTCGCACAATTTCCTCTGAAAAATAACTGATTTATTTACATTGTACACAAATTTTGCATTTTTACACAACTCAGCAGCTTCCTGTGATAGCCGGTTATAGAAGTCTTATATGTAGGCAAAACAGAATAAAAATTAAATACATATATATTTTGAAAAAAATTCATACAAACTTCATGATTATATATTCTATATATTTTACAAAAATATTTTTTTTTACCAAAAAGTGTATTGTATACGCCGAAGGTCACGCGCGTGCGCGCAAAATAAATTGTTGTCGTCCGCTGCATGGTACACTGGTAAAAGTTACACAATTATTTAATATGGATAAAAACATGCTAAGTAAGTAGTTGTGGACTTAAAAAAAATTATGACAAAAAAGTGATAGGTCATAAGTTCCCAACAAGAAGATCAATATGTTAACCGATTTCAAAATAATATGTCAAGAAAAATTTGTAAACTTTAAATTAAAGTTTCTTGTTAATGAATAAAAATTCCAATGTACTTCTTCAATCGTAATGAAACTATTTCTTTTCATAAAAATAAGGGCAAAATGAAGTTAGTGAGACACAAGAAATGAGAAATAGAATGCTAATTATCTTTTACTTCTCGTTTTTCTCTTTCAAGAGAAAATTTTTTAGCTCTGGCATAATCAAAATTAAGAGAACTTAATCAGTCATCAAAAAGAGATGTGCAAAAACTTTTCCCACCCCTGTATGTGCACAGCTACATCTCAGAATGGATTACTCGGAAAAATCTGAAACTGGTGTTTCGTATATATTGATACTAGGTCTCTTGAAAGCAGAAAAACTATTCCGGTCCAATAAATACTTTTCGGAATGAATTGTTGTTAGGAAATGGCTATTTTTCACAAGAAATCGTCTAGGCTCTTCATATGTTAATGAAGCATCATCCAGGCAAATAATGTCATAACTTTTCCCGAACTGTTGAAAAACTTATGCCTGATAAGATTCTAATATTGCTTCTTCTTCATAAAGTCTTTTTCTTTTTTGTTTATACCGATTTTTTAAATACAGACTCTCAATGCTTAGAACTGATATTTTCAACAAAATTTTATTTATCCATAGTGGAAAATGACACTTTATTTTCATGACATTTTTTCGTACGACAATCCATTATTTTATTAACAGCCTTATTTATAGACCGAAAAATACTAATTTTCGAACCAAATAATGTAAGTTTCAACTGAAAATGATAAATTTCCAAGAAGAAAGTCTTTTCAATTGAATAAATGTTAATTTGTAAACAACAAAACGAATTTTAAACAAAATAAATTATTTTAAAACCAAATTTTTGAATTCATAAGGAAGAAGATTACAAATTTTGTCCCAGAAAAGAGGCATTTTTAACCAAATATATGAATAATCAATTATTGCGATTATTGTGTTGATTGAAAATGGTTTAACCGGCGAAAAAAGTGCAAAAGGCAACAAAGTTTGATTTTTTCTTAGAATGTTAAAAATGATTTTATAAACTTTGTTTGATGACAAATAGTTAAATTGAAACAAACATTGTTTACACAAAAACTTACCAAGATTTCGAAAAGTGAACCAAAATATTCGTAATCAGGGGAACTTTTTTTTCTTTCGATCGAAAGTTATCTCAGCCCTACCCAAAAGAATCTTTGAGTATATACTGAACATTCTTTAGGTCAAACAAGCTCAGAGAAATTCTCCGCAGGCACTCAAGTAGATATTTTTAAAGGTCCAGGAAGCTCGTTTAAATGGTCTGAAGGCTTTAAAATATCCTTTCCGAAATTGAAATAAGAATACGATTATAAATAACAAGCAGAGAGGCTATCTCAATAGATAGCCGACACTCAAGGGTCCTTTGTTAAACTTTCGGATTAAAATTTGGAAGTAGATTTTTTTAATTTCATAGTTAACAGCCTAAAACATAATAATTCGGAATCTACAGTCTGTCAAGTTAAAGCGTGGGTGGCTTTACTCGCAGTCGGTAAGGTGTATCGACATGATTTTGGTGTCAAAATATTAAGAAGAGCTCCCT
>NC_046664.1:115446975-115481141 GCF_010883055.1 Belonocnema kinseyi
AAAGAGGGAGCTCTTCTTAATATTTTGACACCAAAATCATGTCGATACACCTTACCGACTGCGAGTAAAGCCACCCACGCTTTAACTTGACAGACTGTACGGGTTTCGATGACTTCATATATGTAACTTTTTTTTTTAATGCTTAAAATTGGAATTAATAGAACTTTTCTCGTAAATGGAATGAGATACGCCAAAAAAGACAACATTTTTGAATTCAACTAGAAAATTGTATATCAGTATATAAGTTATAATTATAAATAAGTATAATGAGAAAATTCATCAATTAAAAAGAGTGTTAATAATTTGAAGAGAAATTTAAAAAGGGGAGAGCGGATTAGCCACGACCAACTATTGTAAATAACTTTGCCCGCCCGGTACGTGACGAATACAAAAGGAACATTATATTCCGCCGCACCACTCTTAAAAGGACCACTGAAAGGATCTTGAAAAGGGCCCAAATCTCTCAAACTATCTCCGCGACTATTTTGTTTCAAATCGACTTTGTTTATACACTCAAATGGTCCAAGCTATTTCGCTAAAGAAAACTCAGAGATTTCTTTCGGTAGGGAGTGACCTCTTTGTGCATATGGACGTGTTACTGGTCTATCATGTGGGGAAGAAGGTGCTCAATTACATTTCATATTTCAATATACATTTGAAAAATTAACATCTAAAACCTTTCTATACAAGCTTTTGCAGGTTTTATAAAACGGAGCGCTAGATTATATTTCTATAACTGGTTATTACAGAAGGCTCCAGAGTTGTGCAAACATGCAAAATTTCTGTACAATGTGAATAAATCTATTCTTTTTATAAATCTGTTATTTTATACAATCTGCCTTTTTATACAGAGAGCTTGATATTGTCATGAAATGTACAAGGCACTACTTTCGGAGTAAGTTGCCGAAAACTGTACACTTTTGGCATTCATACACTCATTTGGGTAGGGGCCGCCAGTTTTTGTATACAGTGTGTTCGCCCCTGAATGAATCAGTGTCAATCATGGTAGTACCAGGCACTTTTTTATTTTCTCGCCAGGGTCCCCCAAAGGAAAATCCGAGCTCGAAAACTGCCTTACCTGCTCCCTGCTTTGATGAATAGTAGAATATATTACAACAACAATGCTGTTGAGGAACATTTTTTTATTTTAATATTTGCATAAAAAAATAGAAGTAAGGTAAAAAGTAAGGTAAACTGGCCATTACTAGGGCAGTTAGGAAAAGCTAACCCACATAAACCCAATTTTAAAATGGGGAATTGTAATTTTTGGTACAAAAACCGTTATAATAAGTGGCTAGGTCATTATTCGATCGATTGGAACAAAAAAAAGCATGATTAATTTTATAGTTAATTAATATAAATTGATATTTTTTAAGCTAGTCAGATCGCTCATTAGTGGGACACGAATTTTGGGGTATATCCTTAAGGCCATGTGACCAGTGAGTCACGTGACCAGATTTCTACCTTGCCAACACCTTTCTTATTTCCCAAATTATTTTCACACGAAGCGCTACATCGAGTTGAAAATTTTGGATAATAAATAAGAAGCACTAAGAAAGGTGAGTCTGGTCGTCGATGTGATATTTCGTGTGAATAGAAGTTGGAAAATAAAAAAAGTGGCGGTAAGGTAGGAATCTGGTCACGTGACCCACTCATCACATGCCCTTAAGTGGAACACCAAAGAAGCCAATACTGGGACAAGGAAAATCCAATGGCGTTTATCAAAATAAAATGGCAGAATTTACTTACAATTTATTACAGAATACATTTAAGAGAAAGAATGGATTGTGATTACTGTTTAATTATTTATTCTTAAAAAGTTGTCCAAAGCAGTTTATTGTAATCTCTTATTCTAACCTCAAATGTTGCCAACTGCTTAGTTATGTAATTTAATAATAACTCATAAATTAAATTTTTTAATAAAATTAGTATGTATGCATTAAGAATTTAGTATTATAGATTTGTATTCTTGATTCACTTGCAAATTAAACTGTTTGTTAGTAAATTTTCAATTAGAATTCATCCTAATTTAAGTTAATACATAAATTGCAAAAGGTATTCAAACAATCTAGATTATTTTTTGGTTTGAAATTTTATTGACTGAGAAATCTGTTTTGATTAACATTTCAACTATTTTGTAGAAAATGATATTATTATGGTAGAAAATTCAACAATTTGGTTGAAATATTTTTATTTTTTTAATAAAAAAACTCATTTGGTTAAAAAATCATGCAATGTTTAATTTATAATTAAGGGCATGTGATACTTACAAAATTATAGATTTTACCAGTTTTAGGTTCTTCCGGATTTTTTTCTAGAATAATAAATATTCTGTCTTCTAAATTTGTTAACGGACACCCTGCACACTTTTTTTTGTGGGTTAATTCTAAAACTTTTTGATTTTGCTAAAAACGTATGTGTATATTTCGAGGTTATGTGTGTTACAATTCTTCTGGCCGGGGACGGCCGTTATGATATTAGATAGCAACTCCGATTTCAGTTTTCAAAAATGTTCATTTTTGTGGAAAAAAATCCGGGGGAACTGTAGCCGACTGATCACACGACGAAGTATCACATGCCCTTAAACCATTTTTCGTTAGGAATATAAACTATCATATTTTTAAAAAGAAATAATCTTTTTGGTAGAAAATTATTCTTTTTTATTTTAAAATTCAAGAACTTGTTAGAAAATTGAGGTATTAGCTTAAGGATGTTGGTTAAATCCAACTTTAAATTATTTTTTTTTTAGGTACGGCACTGACTCAATATATATTTTTTCCGATAGATTTGCGAACGAAATCAAGAAAACTTGTTGAATATCCGGGATCTTTCGAGGTCCTCGGATTAATAAAATGTTGAAAAATCAAAAAAATTGTTGATGAAATAATTATTTTCACAAGAAATATTAATTTTGCGAAAGATAAAAATCAGCGGGTAGCAGACAGCAGCATTTGAACGGTTAGAATCGTTTGCAAATTTATTTTTTTACTCACAATTCTAACATAATAGATGAATTCTCGAGATATACCAGGTTTTCAAATTGCGAAGTCTTGATGATAGTGACCTAAATGACATGCCCTGTGTATGTCAGTCACCAGGCTAACTGTCAACTTCACGCTATGCCCTGATACAGTGCATGGCGTGAAGTTGACAGCTAGCCTGGTGGTTGATCACAAATTCAGTTACAAGACACACAGAGGGCATGTCAATTTTGTCTGCATTTTTCTCCATTTCGCAACTCGGATATCTGGAGAATTCTTCTATTATGTCAGAATTGTGGGTAAAAAAATAAATTTGCAAACGATTCTAACCGTTCAGATGCTGTCGTCTGTTACCCGCTGATTTCTATCTTTCGCAAAAATCATATTTGTCGTGAAAATAATCATTTCCTCAACAAACTTTTTATTTATCATAATTTTATTGACCCGGGGATATCACAAAACCTCGGATATTCGAAACGTTTTCTTTCTTTCATTCGCAAATCCTTCGGAAACAATATACAGGGTGTACACGCTAGGGCTTACATACATGGCGAGTTGAATGCTACCCGAATTGCATAACAGCACCGCAGAAGCCATTATACAGGGGTATTTTCATATTTCGCGCCTTTAAAGTTTCATTCGGATTGGCCATTCCGTCAAGTTCGTGCATCTTCGGATCAAGTTTATGATAGTTTCTATGGTTGCGTTCGAAACTTCAAACGGATACAAGTGTTAAAACAATATAGGTTATGTTATATAGTAATTACAAATAATAACCGTGTTTAATTAATGATGAAGTGAGACATGTGAACTGAGAAGTAAACGTAATTTTTGGTCTTTGCTAATACCATTATAGAATAGCTGCTCAGTGACAAATACTATAAAATAGTAATAATATTCTGCGCTTCCAGTGGGTGAAGAGTGAATGGTGTTTAGCGCTTATTTTTACTGCATAAAAAAGGTATGTTATAAATAGACAGGATATGTTTTAAATAAAGTGAATGAAATATTACATGCGTAAACTTTAAATTGACATTGCCTATATTTACTGACAGCGACTAGGACAAACAGGTGAATCTGAACATAACCACTTGAAGTTTCGAACGTAACCGTGGAAACTCTTATAAACTTGATCCGAAGATGCACGGACTTGGCCGAATGGCTGATCCGAATGCAACTTTAAAGGCGCGAAATATGAAAATACCCCTGTTTAATGGCTTCTCCCCTGCTATTGTGCAATTCGGGTAGCATTCAACTGGCCATGTATGTAAGCCCCAGCGTGCCCACCTTGTATATTGAGTCAGTGACGTACCTATGAAAAAAATAATTCAAAGTCGGATTTAACCAACGCCCTTAACCAAAAAAGTTCAATTCTGATCAAAAAATATAATAGTTGACGTTTCAATCAAAAAATATTTTAATTACATATTGAAAGCAGTCGAATTAAATTTAAACAAAAAAAAACGAATTTCCAATGAAACTGCTGAAGCCTCAACTAACAGATTAATTTTCAACCACAGTTGCATTTTTACTCAAGAAAGATGAAGTTTTTAATTAAAAAGATACGTTTTCGGACCAAAAAGACGAATTTTCAAGAAAAGTAAAAAAGATGAGTTTTTTTCAAAACAGTTATATTTTTTATTTGAAAATATAAATTTTCAACAAAAAAGTTAATTTACTTAAAAAGTTAATTTAATTAATTGCAGTTGGCAAAATTTGATGTGAGAATTGTAGGTTTCAATAAACTACTTTGAACAACTTTTTTAGAATAAATAATCAATTGAACGGCAAGGTTGTGCCTTATAAACAATATTTTAAATATATGACCGTTTCAGTAATGAAAACGCAATTTCGCAACTCACGTTCAAGTGTCCAAAATTGAGACAGTCAGCAACAGCTCGTCCCGGTTTAGGCAACTTCGCCGAAAGTATTCATAAGTTATCGAATAAAATTGCTAACAAAGTTATGAATTTTATTTCTTAACGTATTGACAACGTGCAGAAACATTCCTTTTTCTTTCATTGTAGGAAATTTCTATAATACAATACTGTAAAAGTTATGTAGAATGTTTTGAAATACAAAAAAAATGACGAATTTTGTAGCAGTTCATTTACACATTTTGAGGAATTTTTTTGATCATTTATTGCTAAATGTATAACTTGTCAGGACAAAAATAAATATAAGTAACAAATTTAAAAGAACTTCAAAAATAATAGAACATTTTTACGTTTATAATTTATGTTGGAATATAAAAGATGCTCAACGATATTTATTGTTGTCCCAGTATTGGACATACTTTTTACGTTGTCCCAGTAATGGTCGGTGTACCTTATATTATGCCGTCACCCCATACACCAAAGAAAACAATAAATGAAGCGCCAAAGAAGTAATAAAGAAAAAAAAGTAATAAAGAAATAAAACTCGATAATAATAGTTCAAATAATTCAATATCTGAATTTAAATAAATTTCAAAATTAGTTTAACTATTCCTTTAAAATAGGATATCAACAATCATAGTAAGTGTAATGTAGGCATTATATCGTAACAATTACAATCTCAACCCCTTATAGTTCAGAAAGCAGTTTTTTTAAGCTATGTCAGAATGTATTTTGTGAAAAAAGGATTTTGCAGAAACTCCGTGACGTGGACTTCTTCGCGAATTCAAGCGGTGCCGTAGTACCGTTGCGTCAAGAAAGAAAGAGTAAACTTTATTTTTGGGATAGATTATTCCTCAAAAACTTCGAAATTTCTGCTCCTCTAATTAAGTGTGAAGTTTTCTGTACTTGTACTTGTAGGAAATGTTTACTTTGTGAAACAACGAATTTTTACATTCTCATCATTTATGATTGAGAAAGTATTAGAATTGTCGGAAATTTGACATCACACTTTTTCAACTGATCTCCACGTTTTGAGACCCCTGAATCCGAAAATCAGGTTTTCACGATGGAGTCCGTCTGTGTCCCTGTCCGGCCGTCCGTCTGGCCGTCCATCCACCCGGCTGTCCGTCCGTCCGTAAACACGATTACTCTTGAAAAAATGAACGAATCAAATTCATTTTTGGAACACTTTTTTTAGGTCCTAAAAGAAAGGACGAGTTCGTGAACCAGCCATTTTTGATAAAAATTCAAAAAGTGAGCGCATTTTGAAAATTTTTGAGACCACTTTTTTTTAATTTGAAAATTCTATGTACGGATGTTTATAGTATTGAAAAGATGAAACAATTTATGTTTATGACGTTTTTTGATAAAAAGAAAATTCTCAGAGTAATAGCGTTTTCAAAATTTTTTTAATCAACCGAAAATCAAAATTTGAAGCCGAAAAACGCATGATATGAAAAAAAGTCAGGAAAAGAAAAACCTTTCTTCTTGAAAGCCCTACAAGATTATCATAGCCAATTTTTGGATTTTCTTTAAAAATCGAAAATTCAAATTTTGATTGCACAAAAAATAATGGAAAATGAAAAATTCCATTTTGTGGACAAACTGTGTAGGATACGAAAAAAGACGAATAAAAAAATGGTTATCCCAAGAAAGATCTACAATTTCGTTAAGAATCACTTCTTGATAGGACGCATACTTTTTGTTTTATTCGTGAAAAAGAACGTTGAAAAAAAAAATATGTGGAAAGACAACGAAAGTTACGAGAAAAAAAATCCAACAAAAACTGTTTACAAATGTCTGTCGGAAATCGAGCGCGCAGCGCTAGTGTCACGATGAGAATGTGTAACTCAAAGCTTACAGAGCTTTGAGAAACTTAATCTTTGATTATACTTAATTAAGTAGACAATTCAGAATATGAAGACGCATATAAATACTGCCATCTAAAATAGATCTTTTTGATGCAGTTTTTTTCAAGCATTCCAAATGCAAAGAATACATATCCGAGTGCGATGCGCGAGGTGTAATTATGTTCGAGCGCGAAGCGCGAGATTGGAAACTTATGGTTCATTTGTAACTTACCGAAAATTTTAAGAAATTAAAGGTATCCAAAGGTTTTTGAAAGAAATACAAAAATTTACAGAAATTCATGAACAATTTATAAATTTTAAAAATTTACGGAAATTTATGGAAAATTGCTAAATACCGAAAATTTTTTATTTCCGAAAATTACCAAATTTGTTGACAAATTTCAGTAATTTATCGGTAATTTGTCAGTTATTTACGGTCGTATATCATTTCGAGTTTGCCCAATCACTATCCACTACCCACAATCAGTCTCTTAAGGCCATGTGACGATTGGGTCACGGGATCAGATTCCCACTGTACCGACATTTTTAAAAATTTTCTAACTTATTTTCACATAAAGAGCCACATCGAGTTGAAAATTTGAAATAATAAATAATAAGCCCTAAGAAAGGTGGGTCTGGTCCGAAACTAAAAAAATGTTTAAAAAAGCAAAAAAAAATTACAAAAAGTCATTTTTCATAATTATTAAAATTCAGGACCAGACCCATCTTTCTTAGTTCCTCTTATTTGGTATCCCAAATTTTCAACTCGATGTGGAGCTCCGTGTGAAAATAAGTTGAGAATTTTTAAAAGTGTCGATAAGGTAGGAATTTAGTCACGAGATCCACTCATCACATGACCTATAGCGTCAAATTATAATGAAGTGAGCTTATAATTCAGGCAGTCATGGAAAGTAATTCGGATTCGAAATGCGTAAGCGCAACAACAAGAAAAGGTAATCTGACTGGAAATGCGCAGACGCAGTAGCTAAGAAAATTAATCTCTCTCAAAGAAGGTAAGCGTAACAGCTAGAAAAAGTATTTTTATAATTGCTTATTACCACCGTTTTGTAATTAGTCACCTCCCTCGCGCAATACATTCCTCGAAAAGTGAACATTTCGTGCATGCGTTAAAAATAATATGTGTTGGTAAACTTAACGTCCAATAGGACAAAACTTAGCCCAAGATTAAGCCCGATAGGACACATCTGATTTTCGGTTAAGGGCATTTGAGAAATAATGCCCCTTATGTTTAGTAATGCTATTTAAATGCACAATTCCTAATTTATAATAAGCAGTCACAAAAATACTACTAGTAATATCTGGTAGTTTCTTTTCATAAAGGACCATACTTGTAGCACTACAACGTACTAAACCTCGTATCTAGTTTGTGACAAGGTTACTACAACCTTAAAATGACTTTACCGTGCATTATTCTGACAAACTTGAAGCAAGGTTGCTGCAAGGCAGGGTTGTGGTAGGGTTGTTTAAATTATTGCGAATATATTAACAAGTATTTTGAATATTGTAAATGTATTTAAATGTACGTGAGTATTTCGCAATAAATATTTTTTTTGAAATTTTGAGGATATGTTTCGCAACATAGAAATGTACTTCTTACTTATTATATTTTACGTATAATATTTAGTCTCTTCGAATAACCATGTCGAGACATATTTCTACAACCTGCTTGTGCAAAAGTCAGGCCAACTTTGTGCAGATTACAGATATTTTGCATCAACATTGTATTATCTGAAACCTGCACGGCAAGGACATTTTGAAAGTCCCGAAGAGAGAGTTCCGAAATCAGTTATCCAAAATTATAGTTTTGTATCTATGCCCTTACGTGAAAAATATCGCTTATATGTGTTTAAGTGAATAGTACAGAACAGACCTATGCATCGATCCCACTCTTTATTTACTCTTAGCATCCGGAAGGGTATCGTAGTTCAAATAAATGCAATAGACGGCGCTTCAATCAGGTAGTGCTGTTTTTGCATTGTTATGTATTGGCAAAAACGGTAAATATCCTATTGAAAGTGATTTCTGTGAGAGAAATGTGTAAAATGGACAATTTAAATGACAACAACATGTAGCCTACTGGATTATTTATTGTGTTAAAAGTGTGTGCGCAGTCATGGTATTAACACGTATAGTTCCGGCCTGTACGTCAGGACGCTTACTGCGTTCCAAATGCAAAAGCCGTATCTACAGTTTCTCTAATTTAATGCAGCACATGAGAACGCTTTTGAAGTTTGACTGGCAAGAATAAACATCATGTTTAGTAAAATATGTATGTTTTAGACTAATTAAACGTTAGATTTTCTGTTAAAGCAACCCAAATTTTTTGATTTCCTTTTTATGTATGAAATTGCATTTACCATAATATCAGTGATTTATGTGTGATATGTCAGAATGTCGTATCTGTTTATAAACTCATTTTCACAAAGTGATTAAATAAAAGCCATTAATAAAAGCAAAGGAATGTCATGAGTTAACTACTTTTGATTTCTTTCTCGTTCGATTCAAAGGGACTGAAATTTTGGGTGTAAATGTTATTTTGAGGTTAGGAATTTTATGCTTTTACCGCGCTTATATAAAATTTGGTAATTGTCTACTTCTTGATTCAAAAGACACATGTATTATAAAATTCAGGAAACTATTTTATTCTTACTTTTTAATATATTTTTTATATATAAATTTTGAAACAAGTGATGTAAAAATATTTACAAGGAATACATTACTTGAAAATGATTAATGTAACATACAGATCATAAAGGAAGAAAACATTCTATTAGTTTGTTCATTAATTTGATAAAATTATATTTTAAATCCTACAAACGTAAACCATCTGATCGCATCGCATGCGCAAGTAGATACGACATTAGAAATCATCGCGAACGTTCGACATTGAAAGATATGTAAATTTTTTCCACTAAATAGGCATTTTCGCAACATATAAGCTAATTATTAGTTATGCAGGAAAATCTTGCAGGTCATAAGGATTACCTCCATTACCATAACTCATTTTCGACAACATGTGTACAGACGACTTTTGAATTTGGGACGGCAGAACAATAATTCGGAAAAGTGTCATTTTTTCCTGTGCCAAACGATTCCAAAGAAATTAATAGTTGGAAATATAAGAACTTTTGGGAAGGTGACATAATTTGGAAGACAGCAGGTAAAAAGGTCCGGATAGAAGTGTAATGCCCACGGCATATTAATTTCGTTTCTTGTTATTATTAAATTTTCATCTCCATGAGAAGGTATTGATTTTATGTGAAAAACTAGTTTTGTGGATTCCATCAAATGTCCACGTTTTGAGTCCCTGTAAGTCAGAAAAAATAGTTTGTACGTTAATGTTGATCTGTCATTATCGTTGGTGTCGTTGACTTCATGGCCGTTGTCGTTGTCGTTGCATGTGCGGCTATTTCGGCTATTTATAGTTGAACTTATCATACGATTACTGCATTTCACACGAGGCAAAGTGCAACTCAGGGGCCAAGTGTCACACACTATTCTTTTTCAAAATCGAATTCAATTCATTCCAATCTATCCATTCCAATCAGTCCACTCCAAATCAATCAACTCCATTTCACTCCACTTAATTCACCTTACTCTAATTAATTCAAATTCCAATTAATTTTCATCCAATTCAATCCATTTCAATCCACTTCCATCTAAGTCATTCTAATCTAATCCAAATTCATTTATTACAAACCAATCCAATCTACCACACCCCATTCGAATTCATTCCAATACATTCCAATACAATTTACTCTGGTGCCCTATAGCACTGACTTTCCCTAATGATAATAGAAACCCCTACTTTGGACTCCGGAAAATTGTAATAGGCGATATTCTTGCATTCAATTGTACTAAAAGACTAAACGTGCAAAGCAAAGTGTGACCATGCGTATCAGATAACAGGAGCAAGATTGATAAATCTTACGCAGGCATACGGAAAGTATCAAGATAACAATGGTGTTCTGATTCGAATTCTGACGCTCAAAAATCGGACGTCCCTAGAAAAGGAATAAGACAATAGCTCCCGCGAATCACTAAACTTCTGATGTTAGAAATTAGACAACCAATCATTCAGCAAACTGGACCTAAGAATTCACCACTAGCAAGAAGTATGTCAACGGAACGACCCTATTATTAGCAAATGATAAGATGATATGATAAGAACCATTAAGGTCCTTAATAGAACACATGATGCCGGTATCCACGGATAGATAATAAGCGTAAAAAGAGCTCGTTCACGATGTGGCAATCCAGACATACTTCTCGACTTTTAAGACACGACTATAAGGACCTCGTGTTCGCGGTATAAGCAGAATAACCTTCCGAGATAAAAAGAGAAATGTCCCTTGAGCTAGAAGAAAACAGAAAATTCAAAAGATTTATAATGAGATTAAAAGACAATATATTTTGTCATATGTTAGACCCATGAAACCAGCCATATTAACAAAAGCCCTGCAAAAATCATTGGAATCTGAAGATTGGCAACGGGAAAAAAATAAAGACAGAATACATATGCACCTTACATATATACATATATTCACCTTTAAAAACTCACTTAATTCCAACCCCGACCAATAACAACTAGACCTTTGGCAAATACTACACCGCATTAGGCGAGAGTACCAAACTCGAATTTCCCACTGAATGAAAGATTAAAGATATCCTGCTACAAGTGCAGAAAACCTGGTCATTTTGCATCTCAATGTTTTTTGAAACCCCAAAAATTTCAACTGGCACAGTACTAAAAAAAGCCACTAGAAGTAAAAACTATTCAGGAACATGAGGAGCCCCAAGCAGAATGTTGAGGAAAGGAAGTGATGATAACGAAGAAAATTCATGTGCACATACATTACGAGGTTTCAGCAGAATATCTAAGATTTAAGTTCCATGACAAATTCTCAAATTGGTGACGATCACCACGAAACAAAAGAAGCCACATATCTGCAGTATTAAAAAAAAATTTATTTCACTAAGTAGAAGAAGACTTCCCATTGTTAAAATATGGAATAATATGATTGTTATTCTACCACAAATACTCCAGATATGCTATAACAAAAAATGATTTGATAATCGATAAGTGGAAACTAACATTTTATTTCGAAGGAGACAACCTACTAGGAAACTCAACACACATGTGTAAAATCAACGTACGGACAAAGAAAATCAAGTAATTTGGATAGAAAATTAAAAAGGAATTCCTGAAGAACTATACATAATATACAATAATAAGATAGAAATATCATATTATTCAATAGAATTGCGTCTGTAAGGTCACGAGACGTAGATCTGGAACAAAAAGAGATTGATTACGCTTCTAACTACTTTAAAGGACTAGAAAAACTTCCAAATTGCCTGAACGTAAAATATATTGAACCAAAAATTAGAAAACGGATACAAGAAATCGTGACTCAATGCTCAGGAGGTTTTACTTTAGATAGAGACCCTCTACCCTGTAAAAATCTAACCGATCATTAAATAATTTTGATCTTTGAAAAAATGATTATCGTCAAATTAATAAGGACACCGACCAGGATGCATACCCTCTCCCAGTAAAAGACGAGATCCTCGACCAGCAAGGAAATGCAAAGTTTTTCTCAGCTTTCGACCTTAGTTTAGGATTCCACCAAATCCCCATGAAGGAAGAGTGCAAAAAATATACAGCATTTTCTACTATACAAAGACATTTGTTCTGAAAAAACGTAACCGCTGCCTTCCAACGTATGACGGAGAATGCGATTAGAGCAAAAATCGGGAAAGAATGTTTTGATTACATTGATGATATTGTAATATTCGAAAAAAATAAGAACATAACAAAAATTTAGTGACTGTTCTGGTAAGAATAAAAGAATTAGGCTTGAAATTAGAACCATCAAAATGGGAGTACCTACATTCAGAACTAAAATACCTGGGCCACTTGTAGACCGCAGAAGGATTTCAGCCAAACCGTATCAAGATTAAGGCAATCCAGGACTTCAAGCAGCTGAAAGCACCTAAAAACGTGCAATCATTCCTAGGATTAGACGGATATTATACGAAGTTTATCAAGAACTTTGTCCTATATCGAGACCACTTACCAGGCTAACTCATAAGGATAAAATTTTTTATTGCGCTTCTAAGTGTGAGAAAAGCTTTTGAAAAATTAAAAAAGCACATTAACAACATCACCAGTTTTAAGGTTTCCTGATTTTAAAGAAAGTTTTACTTTAACGATCAACGCATCGAATAGAGAAGTAGGCATAGTGCTATCCCAGGCCGGACAGCCTTGCTTATGTGTTATGTGAACCCTTATTGAAGCATAATGAAATTACAGCACTTCAGAAAAATGAAATCTTATCTATGGTATAAGCAAAGAAAAGGTTATGAAAATACTTGCTCAGAAACAAATTAAAAATTCAAACTGATCACAAAGCACTTATTTGGTAACACAATGTGAAAGAATCTAGCTCGCGAAAATACAATGGCGATTCCGGCTAGAGGGATACAAGTATGAAATTGAATATGTTAAACGAAAGGGGAACAAAGTAGCAGAACTGCTTATCCAGACTATTCTAAATCGACACCAGCGATATATTCTGCCAGAAGCGCTAGGTGGAATGAATTAAACTACATGCAATGAGCTATCAGGCACCCAAAGTTTGGGTACACCAGTTAAACACCCCACTATAATTAAGGCCGAAATTCTGCAAGAAAAAATTGAAATCCTAGTCAGAAGAATGTACGAGTCAGTAGAAAGTAACGATGATCCCAATAATTCATTTCGATCCGAAACACATTAACAAAACAAACTTTAACACGATTTTATGACATGGTGATTGAACCCCATGCAAGGGAAATTAAAAACAAAACTCATCGACTTCAGAAAACTCTGAAAAGTTTTAAAAAAAAGAAGAAATGCCCAAATTTAATTAAGAAGATTGGTTACGGCCACTCGGCTGACTGAATCACGGCTTGCTAGAGTGCTACGATGTGAGTGCGGCCCCTGAACGGGCTTACATGGAATGGCTGCATGCTCTGTGGTGCGAGAAACACCCGGAGCTATCGCACTTTTCGCAGCAACGTTTGCGAAACCATGCCGAACTACTTCGAAAAAGGGGCTATGTAAGCGGAACGCCTTCTCTACCACAGCTAGAACAAACCGGCAACAGAGAAAGAGAGGCGACACTAAGGCCAACCGAGGGCAGGCATCCAATAGAGGAAGAGAGATGCTTTATTATGTATAATGCAGCGAGACCTTTGGCCGATGCGAACCGTAAAACAAAACCAACAGTTGATCATAAGACCTAGAGCGGAGAGAGAGGTGGGTCAGAGAAAATCAACAGTTTCTCTCTGACCCATCTCGACTCTTCCAAGACCCTCCTGTTACTGTCGACAACCCGCCAAAACCAGAGGAGGTCGAAGTATTTTAGAGGGAAGTCTTCGAAGTGCAGTATAGACTGGACGAAGACTCAAAAAATATAAATAGCTTGAAGGAGCTGTGTGATGCCTTCAAAACACCTGCTCAAGAATACCCACCCATGAATACCGAGGAGCTAAAAAAAGTATTAGAAGGAATGAAGAACTATTCCGCACCGGGACCAGATTGTATCAAAACCTTCTGGTGGAAGAAGTTTCCTTCAACCCATCAGCATTTGGCCCGTATTTTCACCTTATATTTAAAGTCGGAAGAGCCGATTCCGGAGTGGCTGGTGGAAGGGCGCACAATGCTTCTGCCGAAAATAGGCAACTTAGCTGACCCGAAGAATTACAGTCCAATCACTTGTTTAAACACACTGTCTAAGGTATTCACAGCTATCCCAAATGATAGGATTTTTCGGGCAATTGCACCTGTGTGACAAGAAATGTATGACCAATGCATTCTACCAGCGCGACCTACCGATGACCTGGATTGATTATCGCAAAGCTCTCGATTCGATCTCCCATAGACTTATCATCTGTCTTTTGGAAAGCTTAAAGGTTCATCCGCAAATCGTTAGGTGCATAGAGAGATTGATGCCGCTTTGGGAAACCAGGTTTACCATCTTATCTGGAAAAAATCGTGTGACATCTAACAAGGTCTCCTTTCAGAGAGGTGTCTTTCAAAGCGACACCATGAGCCCACTCCTCTTTTGCCTTACATTATTGCTACTATCTCTAGCACTTCGCTATTCCGACGGGTACTTATGCGGCAAACCTGCAGATCAAAAGTACAAGGTCATTCATGATTTTACATGGACGATCTTAAGATCTATGCTAAAAACAAAGAGTAACTACATCTAGCTCTAGGGATTGTCGAACGATATATTAAGGAAATTGGAATGGAATTTGGGTTACAAAATGCGCCAAGGTTTATTTGAAGCGAGGAAAACTTAATGGCACCCCTGAAGGTCCTGAGTTCATTGATAGAAGTGCTATACGACAGCTTTGGGCTGGAGAGACTTGTACATACTTGGGCGTGCCACAGAGCCGCATTTAGGATGTGACATCTATAAAGTATCTGCAATGAACACGCTTGCCGTCCTGTTAGTACTTTATTTATTTGGAGTAGTTCCATGGACGAAGAACGAGCTCAGATCCCTTGATATCGGGACAAAAAATGTTATGCACATGAACGAAAGCATCTATCTTAAGTCTTCTGTTCCGCGACTGGACATTTTACGGCGTCAAGATGGTCGCGGAATATCGAGTCTTCAATGTCTTTACAACAGGATTATTCTGCGTACAGAACATAGAGTCGCAAATGGAAGAGACCCTCTTCTTGAAATGTTCAGGAATCACGAAGAATTGGGCAAAGGAGCGTTTCTGTACAAAGCAGCGCAGGACGCTGCTGAAACACTCGGGCTTAACTTCAATATTAGGTGTGAGCAAAATGCATCAAATCTTATCTATCTCGAGTACAGACTGCTGAAAGCCCGGATTAAGAAAGCAAAAGAGAAAAACTTTCGTGAACAGCTCCTCGATAAGAGGATGCACGGTATCTTCCACAGAAATGTGGAGGATCAGTCAATGTCTTGTGAGCTAACGTTTGCTTTCCTTAAATCGCCCAAATTGGAGTCTGGTACGGAGAGTTTCATTTTGGCATGTCAAGACGGTGTCATTTCCACCTTAACATACCTCGCCATATTTTGAGCCAAGACGTTTCCAATGATAGCTGCAGGGCGTGCCAAGGACACGCCGAGCATTTAGCTCACGCACTATCTAGTTGTCCGAATCATGCGGAAACGACCTAGATCCAAATGCACAATGCGGCTCTAAGAGTGCTTTATTCCCCTCTCTGTCTCTCTTACGGCATTAACCTTAATATCGCTACTCTAAATTCTCCTAGGAAAATCGAGTCAATCGTCGAGAATGGCAAGTGCCGCGTATACTGGAACTTTATATTATCGACAATTGTTTCTGTTGCACACTCGAGGCCAGACATTGTTCTTCTTGACTTCGAGATGCGAACCACATTCGTTATCGAATTTTCGGCAGCAGCTGACAAAAACATTATAGCCAAGAAGAATGAAAAAAACAGTGGTATAGAGACCTTATAAGGGAGTTGCAACGATTGTACCCTGAATATTCTATTAAACCAATCGTCCTTCTCATCGGGGTCTTGGAGGTGCCAAGCTTTCACTCGTTAATAGCCTGAAAAGCATCCCTGCGTGTCAACAATATGCTAAAACACTTGTGGGGAAAATGCAGATGACAGTAGTCCTTGCACGACATTTTTGCCGGATCGTCGTGTTGATTCCGTTGCAGACTGTAACTACCTATCTCACGGTCGTGAGACGTGGTTGTCGCTGAAATTTTACCGCGATTTCGCTGGGAGCGGGTGCAATTTTTCAGATTAACGCCCGCTCCCGGCGAAATCCTGCGGTTATCCTCATGAAAATTTTTTAATATATATATATATATATACTGGAGATACAGGTAATTTGAAAAGAAGGTTCTTTGCAGAGAATATTCCCTATCCCGATACAAATATATACGTCCACATAGAAATCTATTAAAAATGGTTATATTGTTGTACCCTTCAAACAATTAGACTTAGACATGAACTGCGAAGATTCAGTAAAAACGGAAAACATCTCTGAACCCCAAAAAATTGCAGAATTGGAGTGCAAAATGCCCAGCACTTACGATACCCTAGAATTAGAAAAATCATTGGAAACTCTTCTGACGCGTCGCAATGTCTAAATGTAACATACGATATAAATTTTGAACAAAATGCCATTCACAAGCTACAGCAAAAATTAGTACAAGTATCTTCGATTGCATTAAGGGATGCTTTCCGAAAACAATTCAATTTTTCATTGATAGAAATAAAGTAGGTCACCAATCTCATATTGTAACGTATCAAATCCGACCAACTCTCAGATCATTGTCAAACTACGAAACCGGTATCATAGTTTTAAAAACCAAACCTTTAAAGATAAGCAAGAAAATTTAGAGACGAAGGTCAATCTAAAAAGTGTGTTGTTACGAGCTAACAATTGCCCCTACTTCGCGACTAATTATCATATGTAAAGGGACGTCTCTCTGAGGAGCTTAGTTCTATACCTGTACTCGGAAACACAAATAAAGCGCTCGAAGTCAGAGATTGACTTCGAGCTTACACAACAAAAGACTCATTTGGCATGTTTAGGTGTGATAGCAAAAATTAATAAAAACGGGAGACGAAAAAAAATGAGAAGACAAAAGTTATTCAACCAAAAAATATCTACAAATTAATTATACACTTTTGTCATAAGTATCACTTTGTCATAAGTACCACTTTACGAAGGGATGCGTATTTTTATTTCAAATCGTAAAAAATAGTATTAAAATTAACAAATTTAATTTATGGAAGAACGACCTAAGTTCCAATAAAATATTTAATAAGCAAATTTTATTTTTTCTTATAGGATGCGCCTTTTTCCAATTGACAAAACAAGAAAATGAAAATACTTATGTTTCAATACCAATGGATATTATGCATTTTAATAATATAAATAAATTGCAATAATACGTTTTTCAGGGTAATTGAGAGTAAAATTTATTACAGAATTAGAAAAAGAATATTAAATTGATCATGATCCATAAAATTTGTACTTCATTTTGCAATAATATCTGTTCGTTAAACCCAAAGAAGTTTTACGAAGGAGAATTCACAATCACCAAATTACAGTTGTCGATTAGGGTGGCTCAAAAACGAAATTTTCTGATTTTTATTTATTTTTTCGATTTTGATAGGTGCCGGTTTTGAGTTAACGTTTCCCATGTAAAATGCATGGGGAAAAATGACTTTTTGGGTTTTTGGAATAATTTTTTAGGGTTTTAAAAAGTGTGACGGCAAAGTATGGGGACCCGTGAAGAATTATCCATCGAAAAATTTCATGTATCAGACATATGAGTTTGACCTCCCTAACACACACCCACGAGTACCTGAAAACTACCACTAAACAAAAATTGTCAATTCTCCATGAAATCTGCATTTTCAACACTGTATTCTGGTCTTTTCCACTTAAACTTATTAATATTGATCTAGTGTAACATTTTTTTTTATTTTCAAATTGACTTTTCATTATTTAAACAAATGAAATTTGTTTAAATTTTTATTTTCGAAAATTAATTTTTTCCCTATTAAAATTATTACTATTAGTCTAGTGGAATATTTAATAACATTGGTTCATTAATTTTTAATTGTTTAAACAAATATAATTTGCGAAAATAATTTCTTTTTCATCATTCGTTTTTTTCCCTAGGCCTAGTGAAATATTTAACAGTAATAACACAGCACCCAACAAAAAGTGGTCTGTAACAGAAGCGAGACCAATGTACCCTTATGTTTTCGGGGACGCTGAAACCGAATATGAACTCAGAATTGCTTCATCAGGTCAGCATTTTTTTCTTAACTCAAAATAAGAGCTCAAATTTGCTGAATTTAAGGTATTCACAATTATCTCAACCACTACAATAAATTACGACGTTGAATTATCACAAAATGCAAGAGAGTGCCAAAACCTAGTAACTGTTCAGTGTTTCACTCAAATATGACCCAAAAAATTTCGCACCCTTATTCATCCCCGTAAAAATTACCCTTCAAAGGGTGGTATCTTTTAAAAATGTATATCTCTGTTTTATGATGGTTGAATATTCGAAAAAATAATTCCTTTGTGATTTGACGCTCAATTTTTTTCTTTCAGTGGCTAGGTATGACTAGTCAGCTATTGAACTACGCACATTTTTACTTCATCAAGCTCGCAAGAACTGCCCGCGGATAGCGTTGGGTTTCTTATATGCAAAGTATTAACAATTTTATGGTTTGAAATTCATTTATTGTTTTTTTATTGTACAAATAGATTATAACTAGTCTGCTGTACAACTACAAAAATGTTAAGACCCTCGGCACTCTCAAAAATGACCCCTAGAAAAACATCCCTTCCCACAATTCCTGGAGAGGATGCTGCCTCGAATGCTTGTCATGGCTCAGATTTTCTTATGATAACCTGTTCTTTTATTTTCAAAAGTCCTCCGCAATGGCATCTTTTTTCTTTTTCCCCCATCTTTATTTTTTTTGCTTGTAAATCCTCTATTAAAGACCAGCAATAGTCAGCCATTATACTGACATCCCATCTTCGCTGGTATCTCTCTTCTATTACTTTGAGGTCTTGGTGAAGTGCTTACCAAGAAGTGCAACTTCAAACTCATGTGGCATCCCATTTTTTATTTTATTATTAGTTTATATATTAGGTTTTTGCACTCTCTTGCATTTCGTGATGATTTAACGTTGTAATTTGTTGTAGGAATTGATATAATTGTGAATACCTTAAGTCCAGCAAATTTCAGCTCTTATTTTAAGGTTAGAAAAAAATGCTGACCTGATGAAGCAATTCTGAGTTCATATTCGGTTTAAGCGACCCCGAAAACATAAGGGTACATTGGTGTCGCTTGTGGGAAATAAAAACTATATATTTTTAGTAGATTACCTTTAATTTAGCAAATTTGAGCCCTTATTTTGAGGGTAGAAAAAAACCCTGACCTGATGAAGCAATTCTCAGGTCATATTCGGTTTCAGCGACCCCAAAAACATAAGGGTACATTGGTCTCGCTTCTGGGACAGCCCAATTTTTTTTGGTCCTGTATAATTAATTACTGATTAATAATATATTTAATAATAATTAGTTTATCAGTCATAATAAAGTAACCATTTTTATTTTTAAAAATTCAAAAAAATTAAATTAATCAAACAATGTTGATAAATGTTTCACTAAAGAAATATTAATAATTTGTAATCAAGAAAAATTTAAACAAACTTCATTTGTATAAACAATTGAAAATTATTGAACTAATGGTAATAAATATTACACTAGACCAAAAGCAATATTTTTTAAGGGGAAAAAAATGTTCAAAAAAATTTGTTAACACAAGCTTCATTTGTTAAAATAATAAAAAATTAATGAACTAACGTTAATAAATATTCCACTAGACGTATAGTAATAATGTTTAGTGGGGGAAACGAATTTTCGGGCTGAAAAATTATTTAAACAAATCGCATTTGCTTAAATAATAAAAGCTGAATCAAACAATGATAATAAATATTCCACTAGAGCAATATTATTAATTTTAAGTAAAAAATATGCGAATACATTGTTCAAAAGGTCAATTTCATGAAGAATTGACATTTTTGGCTTTAAGGGTGGTTTTCAGGTACTCGTAGGGGTGTGTTAGGAGTGTCAAACCCATGTCTGATAGATAAAATTCTTCGTTGGATAATTCTCTACAGGCCCCCATACATTCCCGCCATAATTTTTCAAACCCTTAAAAATTATTCTCAAAGCTCAAGAAAGTGATTTTTCCCCGTGTATTTTACATGGGAAACTTTAAGTCAGAACCGGCACCTGTTCAAATAAGAAAATAAAAAATTAGGGAATTTCTTTTTTCGGATTTGGTATAAAATGAGGGGGGCTGTCGTTGCCCTCTAGCACGGAAAAAAATTTTGCCACATATTTTTGGACTACCCTATTGTCGATGCTCTGACATTTTATTTGAAAAAGTCTGTACAGAAATGTGCTCAAATTTGCGAGCATAGTGAGCCGCTCGCGCAGTGTGCGATTTTAATGTACCCGCGCAGCTGGCAGATTTCTTATATTTATTTTGTTTAATTACATAACAATTATTTGAAAATGTATTTATATGAAACATTAATCTAAATCAATTATCGTATTAATAGAAAAAATTCTTTAGGAAAGATCAGAAATATTTGTAATAACTTATATAATTCAAACAAACAATTTTCAAAAAACATATATACTTTAGACCTTTAGAAAAAAAATAAACGTGAAAGATTTTACGTATGTTATTAACTAATTTAAAATTAAGTTAATTAAAAATTAATTATTAATTCTATAATATTATTTAATAATGTCTGAAATTCGCAACAATTAAATTTGTTTATCAAATTAATTAATTAAATCGGCCAAATTAACAATAGAAAAATATGAATACATATCAAACTGTTTTCCAAATAATCATGTTTATATTCAATTTTTCTAATATTAAATTATATACTTTTATGGCTATTTCGGATTACTAAATACAGCTGCTCTTATAGTTACTGATTGATACCCCTACAGATACAAAAATAACAACCACCACATACAAATACACGGGCATGTGTATGCAATAGTAGTTCTCTTACGATCCGGAGGGCAAATGTCGGTCAAACTAAGCCAAAAGATGGCGCCACGATCAGTTGGCCGGACTTTTACATTAATAATAACAAAAATACTGAAAATATGTACATTAAAATGAATAACATTTCATTTTGAGATACGTTTTATTGTCGATTTTATTACGTGTTATAGTTTTAAAAAATGACTGATTATTAAAATTATTAATGTAGCTCATAAAAAAATTAATAATATTTAAGACCTCAATGACATAAATGTGTAAAACATATAAATTATCAGATGAATTAATAAGAAATATATCACTTATATACAATATAATAATAATAATTAGAATGTGTCACACTACACTTAAATCGCATGGAAAAGAATCTTTGTACCTTTAAAATCTTAACAATTGAGCCGTCTGGTGCAAAAACCAGTCTAACACTCGAAGCTTCGTAAAAGTATTGTACGCGCGTCTCAAAAATAGAACAATTTTAGAAATCGAAAAATCAATTTTAAAAATCTGCCCGCTACACGAGTATATTCTCATCGCGCGACACGCGCGCGGCTCGCTTCGCTAGCAAATTTAAGCGCGCCTGGGACGTGTGACTGTTGGTTCTCGCGGTTCGCGCTCGATAATGTAGTTATTTCGCGCTTCGCGCTCGATTGTACATGTAGCTCGTGCTTCGCGCTCGATTATGTGTTTACCTCGCGCTACGCGTTCGGTCTTTAGATTTTAACACATTCTTGCGTAAACCTTATAAAATTAAGACTCAAAACTTCCACCACTCTAACTTTGTGATTGTGAATTCTCTTTTGTTTAAAGAGTTACTCGATTTTTTTATTTTGCTTTAGATTTTATTCTAAGCTGCGCTGAAACATGTATCATTTAAAAAAATAGATATGATTACAATTCATAATATGCATAAAAATTGAATTATACTAATTCTTATTTCCTTTTTTTATAATTTTTTTTATTTTTAAATTTGTTTTTTACGATTGAAAGAAAATCTACTGGTCCTATCTAAAAATGATTAATAATAAATTTATAGATCTTTTTAGGCGAACAACTTTCTTCTGTTAATTTTAGTTCGTACCTTGTATCGTTTTTTTTCAAAAAATTTAATATTTTTATTTTAAATGTTATTTTTTTCGTAGCTTGTGTCGTTAGTTCGTATCTTGCTTAGTTCGACAAAAAATGGAATTTTTGGTTGGTTCAAAATTTTTGGTAAGATCAAATTTTCGACCAAATTAAAAAAATGTTTATGATAATCTTGTAAGGCTTTCAAAAAACAACGTTTTTCTTTTTTTGCCTTTTTTTATATCATACGTTGTTTGGATTAAAATGTTCATTTTAGTTTGTTTTTGTTGATTTCGAAAATACTCTAACTCTGATCATTTTCTTTTCACGGACAAAGTAATAGGGATAAATTGTTTTAGTTTCTGAGTACTATGAACAACCGTCCATAGAATTTGGAATCTTAAAAAAATGCAGGTTCAAAAATATTCAAAATGCGCTCACTTTTTGAATTATGATCCAAAATAGCTGGTTTACGTACTTGTTCTTTCTTTTTAGGCCTTAAAAAAGTGTGCTAGAGCAGAATCCAATCTGATCAATTTTAACTTTGTAAAAATCGTTTGTTCTGACTTAGGGGCTTTCAAAACGTGGAGATTTGATGAAAACCGACAAAGTCAAATTTTACATAAAACCAATATCTTATCATTAAAATGAGAATGTAAAAAATATATAAATGTAGAGAATAAGGAAATAAAAGTTCTTTCTATTGGAATATTTGTTGTCAAACGTATATTTTTAATAATAAAAGCGAAATATCGAATAAAAGTTTCTCGCTGATTTAATTAGGTTTTCAAATTTAAATCGTTCTAACTCGGCTAAATAAATATAATTGTGTTTTTTTGTTTTTGCCGATAAAAATTAGCTAAGCAAATTCGAGTTTCAAATAACTTCCAGTAAGTGATTTGTTCCAAAATTGTTTATGATTTTTTGTTGGGAAAATCTCATATTTATTCGTTAGAAATTGACTGAGATATTCATACTTGTAAAAAAACTCGACGTCTGCCCGCGCGAGGCATGTGAGGAGTATAACAGCTGATCAAGTCAGCCATAAGAGCAATATTTTTCTATCCACATCGAAAAATAAAAGTTTGAATAACGCGGAAATTTGTTTCGGGAAATGTTAATAAATATTAAAGGATCCTTTGTGGCCTTGTAAAGAGTTGGGGTAAGAAAGAAGTTTATTTATGAAAATAATGATTATCGACTGATGCATTTAGTCTTTACAGCAGAAGTTTGACTTCCAACTCTCTTTGTCGGTAATCATGCAATCTGTTTTACTCACAGACCTGTAGAAGTTCGAAATTGTCATGGACATAGGAAACACGGGACAAGGCATGCCATCCTAACTAGGCGAGCGGGGTTGAATCCACGGGAGGGGGGAGAATTCCATGAGTGGGGAGAGCCGCCATCTTATGATGTGCAATTTGATTATGCGCACGAGCATTTTTGCCGACAAACTGGGTATGAAAATGTAAACATGTGGGCGCTGCCATGTTTGTCGCGGGACATCAAAATATGGTGGACCTCCCCCCTCATTGCATCACCCCCGCCATGACATGCCTAGTCCCTTGTTTCCTATGTCCATGGAAATTGTCTACTTGCTGCGATAGTGCTGCTCTGAAACAGCTGATACGTATGTCAGACGTGTACTATCTAATGATGTAAAATTGTTTATTTACATTTAAAGTTCAAAAATTAGTTGTTGCATTATTTTTGCATAATTGTTGAGACCAATTTTGGTTGTCTTGCCCCACTTGGATTAATATAAACCTCATAGTTGGCCCATTGACGAAATTGAAAATTCTTTGCAGTGTTCTACAGCATGGTCGGTATTTCTCTTATAAAAAAAAACTTGTTTCATAATCCTAATTAGTGAGGACCAGAGACACATTGACTTTATTACCTCCTCTTTCATTTCTTAAACTTTCAGATTGATCCCTTATTTTGTTTAGACGTAACTTGGAAAAGAAAAATTGAGAACCAGGTTAGGCCATGTGACCCTCTTGTCACATGACCTTAAGGTAGTTGTCACGCGACAATAACATTCAAAAATTTACGCTTAGATAGATGTAAGAAATGACCAGTTCTTTCCTAACCATTTGTGAACAATTTTAATTGAGTTTGTTCACTCGCTTAGAAGCTTCCTATATACGAATACACACATTCACAGTAACAGTTCGTAAAGAAACGATAGTGGCAAGGTCACATTTTTATTCCTGGAGAAAATTGCGTTGAAGGCGTTGACAGTTATAGAGACTTATTCTCTATGGAACTGTGGTCAAAGGTCGCAATTTTGGACGGATATGAAAGCTTTTTTTTTAGAAATGATCAGTATTAAATTTGTAAGAAAACTTACTGATTACATTTATCAATTTTTCTTTCAATATAATTATTTATTCAACGCAAGTTATTTTCTAACAAAAATAAACTCGATATGTATTATATTTAACGTAGTTTTTTTCTAAATTTAAAATAAGTGACGAGTTTTCTGCAATTTTGAGGGCACTAAATTTGTCTTCGTATTTAATTTTCATCGCTTGAATTTCCGCTTCGTCAGCCATCGTTAAGAATTTTCAAAAACACTGTCGATTTATAAATATTATTCCAAATTGATAAAAACAAATTGTTCGGTAATGTACACTGAAATTCAAAACAGAAGATAAAAAAATTTACTTTGATAATACTTCCAATATTAGTACAAGAACTTCTATTCAAAAATCTTCCAAACTTCGACGACCACGTCAGTAACTAGATTAAACTATTGTTTTTTTGAGGAAAACTAAGTAGGTGCATCAGTCCCTAAAGAAAAGGGCGGGGAGTAGGGAAATTAATTTCTTTATAAGTTACGAAACTAATACGAAATTAAAAGGAGGTTTCGTTTTGAAGTGTTCTTGCTAAATCATTTTCAAACCAGATATTCAATCTATCTATTTTAATCAAAGACATATTTTTTATTTTCCATACTAAATCTTAGTAGAATTGTCTAATCAGTGATTTTCCATCTCAATAAATTAATATTTTGAATGTTAACAACAAATTTTAAAAACGAAACAACTATTACTGGCTCTTTCGTGCTGGAAAGTTTACTTTTGCAATAAATATTGTAGTTTTCTTATCTATAAAATTTTACAGTTTATCTTTTATAATAGATAGTATTTCACACTATATTGAATCATTTTTCATCAAATAAATCAACAATAAACCATTGTTGTTATTAATAATCTATTTATTACAAATAATAGACTGGTGCCTTGTATGGGACATATATCTATGAATTCGCATTATATAGTCGGTTTTTCTGAAAAGGCTTTCATTTAGAAACTATTCACACTTTAGAACAATAAAAATATTAAAAATGAATTATTTATGTTTGCTAAGTCTATTTACGTTAAATATGATACATATTGAGTTTTTTTATTTTTATTTTTAGAAAAAAACTTGCGTTGAATAAACATATTGAAACGAAAATGGATAATTGTACTCAATAAGTTATCTTGAACATTCAATGTTGATCATTTCTAAAAAAAAAAAACATTTAAATCTGTACACAATTGCAATCTGTGGACTATTTTGAATTTTAAATTCTCAAGCGAGCCCACTTTGCAGCGAGAAAAGTAAACTCCAAAGGTTTTATTTTCACTACGGACTTTGCCTGAGCCTGTCCGGCACTTCGCGATTTGACTAGGCAGAGTCCGAAGTAAAAGTGCTATTTCGGACTTTGCCTGACAACGCTTAGTCAATTCGCGGAGGGACTAGGCAGACTGCGGTGTGACGGCACATCGAACTTTGCCTGTAACATATTCACTTAACTATGAAATACAGAGTGACAGTGTTGCCACATCCTCACTGCCTACCTCCACTAAGTGCCATGCGAGAACAGAAACATTAATCTTTACAACATTATATCTTTTACAGTAAACGGTCAATGGTAAGCTTCGTTTCCATAATAGACTTTGTAATGTAATGATTGCCCATGTTAGCTATGGGAGACCCATACAAAAAGTACTAAATATAATTGATCGTATTTGAATTTTGAAACGGTCGAATCAGCTGAATAGACTATGCATCGTTAGATAACAATATTTTCTACATATTCTGAAAATTTTAGACAATCCGTAAGTAGGGTCCCCTTTCGGCCCAACTACCTTAAAGGCGTAGGCAGACGTCGAGTACTTTTTCCAAATATCAATATCTCAGTCAATTTCTAACAAATCGATATAAGATTTTTCAAAAAACTTTATTAAACATTTTTGAACAAATCTCTCAGTGGAAATTGTTTGAAAGTCGAAGTTACTTAGATACTTTTTACCGATGAAACTAAGAAATCACAATTATCGACTTACTTCATTTTGTAAATAAATACTATTAATCAATAAGCCATTTTTAACTTTTTCATGGATTTTTAGGCATCGCTATAGTAGTTTGAATTAGGCCTATGAATATAAACTCATTTTAATAATATTTAGCCGAGTTAGAACCAGTTAAGTTTTAAAACTTAATTAAATCAGAGAGAAACTTTTATTCGATATTTGACTTTTATTATTGAAAATGAAAATTTGACAAAAAAAATTGTGATAGGAAAAAGGTGTATTTCCTCATTCTTTACAATTTTACGTTTTTGGTAATTGATTTTCAAAATTTTTAAATTTTCTACTTCTGAGATGTGCGGACAATATATTTACGCGTGTTCGAGCGTCGCAGCGCGGGAGTGGGGAAGCGTCTCGATGAGCTCGAGGAAATTTCAGAAGAAGCGGTCTTATTCGTTGACTGTATACTTAAAAAAATTTTGTCAACATAATTCAAAGTTCCTGCAAGGATAGAACAGCTTCTTTGATTGGTCTAATTGTTTTTTTTTTCTTAATTCCGACTGCATGTATAAGGAGTAAATATATTTGCTAATCAATCATAATGATGAAGTAAAGTGCTCATTGAATGAGCACCATAAAACTGAAAATATAAACAATGTCTAAACATACGTGGTCGACTGAAAACAATATGAATCATATACGTCTTTTTGAATGATTGAAAAATGTGTGACTTGAGGGGAATATTTTTGAAAAAGTCGCTGAAGAATATTTTCTTGATACATGTCCTAGGGGTTCCTTTTGCATACCAATCAAAAGCTTCAAAAATATTTTGGGCGAAAAATTAATAGAAATAAAGTTATGAACCTTTTCTTTAATTTTTTCAAAAACTAGTTTTTTTGTTGTTAAAAAGATCTCAAAAATATTGATCTGAGATAAAAATGACGTATGTAAAAGTTGTATATCTCATCAAAATACACGTCTTTTACCGTAACACTTTTTTCCTAAAATAAATATTTTTCAAGAAAGAGGACAAACAAGAATTTCCTGATTTTTAAAAAAAAATATTAAACTGTGTTAAATACTAATTAATTTTGAAGGGCGGACTTTGAAAACTGAGGAGAAATGAGATGACATATATTCTGAAGTGTTGAGCATTTTCCAACAGGGACCTGGGAAACATGGGAAGAGGTTTTTAGTTGATCGCAAAGCTTCCTTGATTTGAAGTTCTCAACACTAGGAAACGTGATTTTTTGGCTAGTCTCTGGAAAAGAGGTTCAGCGTAATTGAGGTAAGGGATTTTGTGCTATATCTCTTCTAAATGCTTTTAGACCCTATATTGTCAGAAGTTTTTAGATTTTTTGCAATAAAAAATCTGAAAATGACTTTTTTTCGCCTTTCTCGAAAAATATTAATTTGAGAGAGAAATTTGAAATACACTAAATATGCTTTTTGATGAGATTTAGAACTTTCATTCTTGATATTTTTATATTGTGAGACCTTTTCGGAAATATACCTAAATTTAGAAATACGAACGGGGAAGGACTATCTCCCGTATACATAGACTAAACTAAACGAACGAGAAATAAATCGTTGAGGGTCAATACACGGGAGGCATTGAGACCTCTCCTTCGGAGATTTTAGCGAATTGTCGAAATTGCAATTTCAACCATTGGAACAAATTTTGTATTGCAGTTTCGATTTCTGAAATAATATTATGTCAACAATCGTTTGTACATATTCTTCATCATACATATGAAATTTTTGATATTTTAGCTTTTTTGCAGCAATTTTGCAACTTGATGGCGTTTCTGGCACAACCGTTGTTCATTATATTGCCGTGCAAAATAATAAATCGGCAACTTCATTTTAGATTTAGTCCTCGATTCACAATTTTTCTGTGCATTTAAATGGAAAACAATTAAAAATTAGATATTTAAACACAAACCTAGTTATCACCATGGCGGACCGAAGGAACCGAATGGAGCCTCTGCAAAGTACCCGTAAAGACCCCATGGGATCCCCATTCGGTTCCTTTTTAAAAAACTCAACAAAAAAAACAGCAAAATCAACCTTTAAATTGTTGAAATTCGGATGATACGTCAAAATTCTCTGTAGAAGGTCACGAAATAATCGCAATAATTTTTTTGCAACGTTAAAAAGTTTTAAAAAATGTAAGACGTATCACGCCTGTTGACTGCTACACTTCGAACGCATCGCCTGTAAGTAGCAGTCAACAGACGTTATACGTTTTATATTTTTAAAACTTTTTAACTTTGCAAAAAAAGCTATTGCGATTATTCCGTGACCTTCTATAGGGAATTTTAACGTAGAATCCGAATTTCAGAAATTTAAAAGTTGGTTTTGCTGTTTTTTCGAGTTTTTTTAAAAAGGAACCGAATAGGGACCAAATGGGGTCTTTACGGGTACTTTGTAGAGGCTCCATTCGGTTCCTTCGGTCCGCTAGGGTGCTTTATTGTTTTGCACGTCAGTACATGTTGAGGCTGTTGGAGTGGGGTGCCTGAAAATGTCGAAATTGGTGAAGCACTTACAACCTGTTAACATCCTACGATAATGTACTTTTAATATTGTAAACACGAAGTAATAGTGAGGAGAAGAAACTGCGGAGAAAGAAATTGGCGTCCTAACCTCCCGAGGCTAGTGGCGCTAGTTGCTTATGGCGCTTGGCTTGCTAACTTGCCACAAATTAGCCAATGGTGATCTAGGCGAGTCAGCGGTCTACGCTCTAGTGTGACTGGTAGTGTGGTTGGCCCACTTCTTGGACGCTGAGAGTCCAACTCGTCAGAATCAAAGATTAATGCGGTGCGGTCATGATTCGGACATAAGTAATATAAGTATAGGTGCCACCGCCGCTCGGAATTGAGAGTTACTCCGAGTTGGAAGCCTGGAGTCCAACATTCGTTGTTTTTTAAGTTCCAAGACTGGCGCCCCCACGCTTTCAGTGAGGGACAGTGGCATCACTAATCCGATAGTGCTGCCATGGCGCATGAGGCTGGGAAGCTAGGAGGCCAATTTCTCTCTCCATGTGTGTGCTATGAAAGCATAGCAACTTTTTCGGAATAGATGTCCTGACTTTTAAGTGAAACATCTGCGAGAGCCGCGAAGATGCGCGAAGATTTGTATGATAAAGTACTGTGAAATTACAATGTTATCAAATTCATGTAATTTAAAAATTCGGAATCTCACATGAAGGTTCCAGCGATATTTATAAAATGAAGTATTTATAAAAATGTTCTGTAACATTTATTATTAAGTACTTACGCTTTTGTAAAAATAATGTTCATTAACCTCTTTGACCAATTTCAAAATGTTGTTTCGAATTGAAAGTTTCAAATTGAATTCATCAAAGTTATAGAATTTTCAATTGCAAAACCGAAAACTCGTATAGTTTGAAATGTTAAAATTCCTGAATTAAAAACTATTTAGTTTAAAATTCAAAGTTCTACGTTGTTTAGGAATTAAAATATTCTCAATACTGCTGGGACTACCTTCCAACTGGCCTTGTATCTCACATTCTTGTTTTTTTTTGCTTACATCTCGTGTAACACACATTGTCTACAAAATTATTACAGCGAATATTTATAATATTACGAAAATTACAGAATTGCAATCGGCACTACTTAACCTATAGATTACTTTTGTTCAACTTTAAAAAAAGCACTTTTGGAAAGTTTACATGCAAGCTAACTCCGAATTAAATTATGAATTAAATACTTACGGCTTTTAAATATATGTGTCTTTTCCAAAATTATCAAAAACGAAAAAATAATAAATAACACGGCACGCCCTACCGAAAAGAATCTCTGAGAATATACTAAAGATTCTTTAGGTCAGAGAAGCTCAGAGAAATTCTCCGCAGGCACTCAGGTATATATATTTTAAGGTCCAGGTAGTTTTTTTAAATGTGTTAAAGGCTTTAAAATGTCCGTTCCGGAATTGAAATAGCATTACGATCATAAATAACAAGCAGAGAGTCTGAAATTGAAATAAGAATTCGATCATAAATAACAAGCAGAGAGACTATATCAATAGAGTAGTCAGTAGCCGACACTCAAGAGTCCTTTGTTAAGCTTTCGGATTAAAATTTAGAAGTAGATTTTTTTAATTTCATAGTTAACAGCCTAAAACATAATAATTCGGAATCTACGGGTTTCGATGATTTCAGATATCTAACTTTTTTTTTAATGCGTAAAATTGAAATTAATACAACGTTTCTCGTAAATGGAATGAGATACGCCAAAAAAGACAACATTTTTTGATTCAATTAGAAAATTGTATATTAGTATATAAGTTATAATTATAAATAAGTATAATGAGACAATTCATCGATTAAAAAAAAGTGTTAATAATTTGAAGAGAAATTTAAAAAGGGAGAGCGGATTAGCCACGGCCAACTACTGTAAATAACTGTGCCCGCCCGGTTCGTGACGAATACAAAAGGAACATTATATTACTGTCGCACCACTCTTGAAAGGACCACTAAAAGGATCTTGAAAAGGACTCAAATATCTCAGACTATCTCCGAGACTATATTGTTTCAAATCGACTCTGTTTATAGATTCAAATGGGCCAGACTATTTCGCTAGAGAAAATTCAAGAGATTTCTTTCGGTAGGGCGAAAACAACTTTTGCTTTGCCTCACATTTAAATGACAGCCATGACACTCGTCTCGCGGTTCTATATCGGATCTCGCAGATATTCCACTCAAAAGTTGGGAAAGCCCCCCCCCCCTATGCTATAATAATTTTAAAATCTATACAAAAATATAGACTTGTAGTTGTACATATCTCGTCAAATTGTAACGTACAAAAACATATGGAATCCCTGGCAGACTGAAGGAACCAAATGGAGCCTCTACAAAGTACTCGTACAGACGGATTCTACGTTACATTTTCTATTGGAAACTCACGGAGTAATCGTAATGCTTTTTTTGTAATGGTGAAAAGTTTTAAAAAACATAAGATCTATAACGCCTGCTGACTGCTATTTAGAGATGATGCGATTGAAGTGTAGCAGTCAACAGGCGTTATACGTCATATATTTTTGGAACTTTTTACCGTTGCAAAAAAACTATTGCGATTATTCCGCGACCTTCTATAGGGTATTTTAACGTAGAATCCGAATTTCAACCATTTAAAACTTGATTTTGCTATTTTTTTTTTATTTTTTAAAAAGGAACGGAATGGGAACCCAATGGAGTCTTTGCGGGTACTTTGTAGAGGCTCCATTCGGTTCCTTCGGTCCACCAGGGAATGGCGCAATACGTAGAATCACATAAATAAGGTAAGTATTGTACAAACTCTTCTCACTTTATAGAATAAGAATATTACTCGCATTCTAAGAGTCTAAAACGCCCTCAGAAAGGCACAATCAGACACAAAACACATTCAGGAACCTCATAAAAAATGTCTATTACTGGAGAGAATATTATGATTTTCAGATATTTTAAAATCATCGACCCTTGTTTGCCAAGATTTAGTATTCTTAAATATCGATATAGTGCACTCGGAGAAAGTCAATGTATGAATTAATTAAAATTAAAATGATTCTATGCAGCAAACTTCGAACTTAGTAACAATTTTTTGCGGGGAAAATTCGCAACAAATGAGCAAATATCTACATTACCGGCCCCTATTTTTTACAGACAATGATCTACATACAATGAAATATTGAGTTTCAAGTTTTTAGAAGGAAATAAAAGGCAATCGATAATTTTATCTGATATAACGTCTTTGTATTTGCAAATAAGAAATTATCACACAACAACGTTACAACACATCGTACGCTACACTCATGGACATAGGAAACACGGGATTAGGCATGCCACTCTGACTTGGCGAGCGGGGTTGAATCCACGGGAGGGGGGAAAATTCCATGAGTGGGGAGAGCCGCCATCTTACGATGTGATATTTGATTATGCGCACGAGCATTTTTGCCGACAAACTGTGCATGAAAATATAAATATGTGGGCGCTGCCATGTTTGTCGCGGGACATCAAAAGGTGGCGGACCTCTCCCCTCATTGCATCACCCCCGCAATGGCATGCATAGTCTCTTGTTTCCTATGTCCATGGTTACACTAGAACAAATATGTACAGCGACAGGTCTATACTTTTATATAAATGTTAAAAGTATTATAATTTACGTCAAGGCGAGATATGTAAATAAATCAATGAATAGTTTTAAATAGAATTTTTAAATTATTATCGATTTTTATCAGCGAGTCTACAGCGGCATCCTTGTATCACTTGCACACTATTCCTTTTCCGAGACAACGCTTATTATTATAAGAAAAAATTTATTTGTGATTCAATTTGCAGTGATGCTGCTACATTCGTAAATCATTCAGACTTGTCAATAAACAATAAGAAAAAAATCACCAATTGCATTTTTTATTCCAATTTAAAATTTTTGCCAAGACAGATGTGACTTTTACCTACAGTGAATTTTTGTTCTATGATCCAGTGCGTTTCAACTGTCAGCAACTTTCAAAGTGTATTTTTAAAACGTCAAAACCGCATTATCGAATGTTGTTGATAAGGTCTGAGTGCTTAACAGATTTCGCCAGTTTTGTTAAACCTTCTGGGTAGACTTATTTTTTGTAAAAAATTATAAAATATTTTGATGAATTAGTCACAAAAAATAAGGCTACTCAGAATTTTCAATGAACATTGAAATACGCTAATATTTCCAGGTTTCTGTGTTCAACAAATAAGTATATCCCCACTAATAACTACTTTTATTATGTAGAGGGGCTGAACAGTTGGATCACCTGATTATCATGCGGTTCATTTCTATGGGAAAATCACTTTTAGACTTAAGCTATTAGGACCTGATTATAAAATAGTTATAAAATATATATTAGATCTTTACTTAAAAATATATCATGCTACAATGGAGAAAATCAGGCGTGAATGATTAAAGTTAAATTAATTCAAATTTAACTGAATACATTATACCGGAACACAAGATAATGCACCCGTGACTCCCAGGCGTAAGGGGAGGATGCTCAGAACTGCAAAAAAGTATGTTTAATTTGCTTTCTTTAATCAGGCATTATTCGATCAGGCAACACACGGACGTACACCGGCCAAAATGCATTTGCAGACGAGACGACATCGAAGTTAGAGCACGTTCTGAGTTCAGGCTATCGTTTATCAACCGCAGATGGTAAAACTTACTATCTCGGGTGCTCTCGTCACAACACTCATTTTTTTTCTTGTAGCGTCCAGAGCGGCGATTATTATGCGACGCAGGTGGCGACGTTATCCATGACGTTAAAGTCTCGGTAACACCCATCACCATTTCTACCATTGAAATTAATTTCGTTACGGATTTATGAATCTATTGGAGCAATTTTATTAAAGCCTAATATTCCTTTGACCTTTTAAAGATCAGCCTTTAAGACAATTCG
>NC_046664.1:115481241-115486657 GCF_010883055.1 Belonocnema kinseyi
CAGGGAAGAAGCAATTGTACAGGGGCATTTTATTTTTTTGCGCCTTTATAGTTTCATTCGGATCGGCCATTCGGTCAAGTCCGTGCATCTTCGGATCATTAATAATGAAGTGAGACTTGTGGACTGAGAAGTAAACATCAATTTTCTTTTGTGCCAATAACATTCTGGAATGGCTGCTGAGTAACAAATACTATAAATTGGTAATAATATTGTCGGCTTGTAGAGGGCGAAGATTGAAATGTGTTTAACACTTTTTTGCGGCATGAAAAAGGTATGTTATGAATAGACAGGATTTCTTTTGTATAAAGTGAATAAAACATTACATGCAAAATTTTTTGATTGGCATTACCTACAATTACTTAAAGCGATAACGGTAAAAAGGTGAATACAACCATAACCTCGAAATAATGACAGATCGGCTCGGCATGTTTATTATACTTTCGGTTGATTATTTTTTACAAAATAAATGTTTAGTGGCTTTGTACGTATATTACTGACAGTAACGGCAGTAATATTTTTAACAATAATTACTTAATAATAATTTAACAATCATTAAATATGAATAACTTTAATAAGTAACACATTATTTTTGAAATTAATCAGTGATTTCCATTGTTGTTTCACAGATCGATCATAGATAAATTCACCTCAAGAAATGCAGATGGATTTGGTGCATTTCAACTAGTTCATTTCAATCAACATTATTGGAAAACCGTTATCTCTAGACCTTATCCCAAGATTGGAGATTGACCAGCTTAAAATTAATTCTGAGTCATTCTGATGATATAGGTATATCAAAAAGATATCTCGAGGTAATTTAACTTGCCTAAATTTTAATAAATAAAATAGTTAAGGATTTTTTAATATTTTAGAAAATGTTTACCCTGGACTTCATCTCAAAATTTGGTTTGATCAGCCACTAAAATAAATTAGAGATTCGTTAGTGATATTATTGTTTAAAAAATTTATTTAGACAATGTAATTTAGCCCACAATTATTAATCCATTTTTTTTTAATTATGCTACTTTCGAAATTGCTATCTCTGGATTTGATTTCCAAACTGGCATTTGTCCAGCCTTTAAAATTCATTCTAATTCATGTCTATGATATAGGTGTATCAAAGAGATATATATGGAGGAAATTTGACTTGTCTGAATTTAAACTAATGAAATATTTAGGGATTTTTTAATATTTTATAAAATATTTTCTCTAAACCTCATCCTAAAATTTGATTTGATTAACCATTAAAATAAATTAGGAGCTGGGTGGTGATAGGATTGTTTAAAATTTTATCTAGACAAGATAATTTAGCGCAGAATTGTTATTCCATTTTTTTTAGAAATTAACCAATTTTCAAAATCGCTATCTCTGGATTTTATTTCCACAGTGGCATTTGATAAGCCTTTGAAATTCATTCTAATTCATCTTTGTGATATAGATGTATCAAAAAGATATCTCGAGGTAATTTAACTTGCCTGAATTTTAATTAATAAAATATTTAGGGATTTTTTAGAATATTTAGTAAATGTTTTCTATGGACCTCATCCTAAATATTTGTTAGATTAGCCATTAAAATAAATTAGAGACTCGTTGGTGATAGGATTTTAAAAAAAATTTATCTAGACAAGATAATTTAGGGCAGAATTGTTATTTCATTTTTTTTTAGAAATTAACCAATTTTCAAAATCGCTATCTCTGGATTTGATTTCCAAACTGGCATTTGATCAGTCTTGAAAATTCATTTTAATTCATTTCTATGATATAGGTGTATCAAAGAGATATATCGAGGAAATTTAACTTGCCTGAATTTAAAGTAATGACATATTTAGGGATTTTTTAATATTTTAGAAAATGTTTTCTCTGGGCCTCATCCTAAAATTTTGTTTGATTAACCATTAAAATAAATTAGGGGCTAGGTGGTGATAGGATTGTTTAAAATTTTATCTAGACAAGATAATTTAGCGCAGAATTGTTATTCCATTTTTTTTAGAAATTAACCAATTTTCAAAATCGCTATCTCTGGATTTTATTTCCAAACTGGCATTTGATAAGCCTTTGAAATTCATTCTAATTCATTTTTGTGATATAGATGTATCAAAAAGATATCTCGAGCTAATTTAACTTGCCTGAATTTTAATTAATAAAATATTTAGGCACTTTTTAGTATTTTAGAAAATGTTTTCTCGGGAACTCATCCTAAAATTTTGTTTGATCAATCACTAAAAGTAAACTAAGGACTCGTTGGTGATAGGATTGTTAAAAAATTTATCTAAACAAAATAATTTCGCGCAGAATTGTTATTCCATTTTTTTTAGAAATTAACCAATTTTCAAAATCGCTATTTCTGGATTTGATTTCCAAACTGGCATTGGATTAGCCTTTGAAATTCATTCTAATTTATTTCTATGATATACGTGTATCAAAAAGATATCTCGAGGAAATTGAACTGCCTGAATTTTAATTAACAATTTATTCTAATTCAGTTGTGTGATATAGGTGTATCAAAAAGATATATTGAGGAAATTAAACTGGCCTAAATCTTAATTTATTAATTATTTAGACATTATTTTTGTATTTTAGAAAATGTTTTTCCTACACTTTATCTCAAAATTTGGTTTGATCAGCCACTAAAATAAATTAGAGACTCGTTGGTGATAGCATTGTTTAAAATTTTATCTAGACGAAACAATTTAGCCCAGAATTGTAATTCCATTTTTTTTTTAGAAATTATGCTACTTTCGAAATTGCTATCTATGGATTTGATTTTCAAACTGGCATTTGATCAACCTTTAAAATTCATTCTAATTCATTTTTATGATAGAAGTGTATCAAAAAGATATCTCCAGGTGATTTAACTTGCCGAAATTTTAATTTATAAATTATTTAGACATTTTTTTGTATTTTAGAAAATGTTTTCCCTGTACTTTATCTCAAAATTTGGTTTGATCAGCCACTAAAATAAATTAGAGACTCGTTAGTGATAGAATTGTTTTAAAAATTAATCTAGACAATGTAATTTAGCCCAGAATTGTTATTTCATTTTTTTTAGAAATTATCCAATTATCGAAATCGCTATCTCTGGATTTAATTTCCAAACTAGCATTTGATCAGCCTTTGAAATTCATTCTAATTTATTTTTATGTTATAGGTGTATCAAAAAGATTTCTCGAGGAAATTTGACTTGCCTGAATTTTAATTAATCAATTATTTAGGGATTTTTTCGTGTTTTAGACAATGTTTTCTCTAGACCTCATCCTACAATTTTGTTTGATTAACCATTTAAATAAATTGGACACTCGTTAGTGATAAGATTGTATCAGAAATAAATCTAGGCATACTATACTATTTTAGTCCGAGTACTTTGAATTGCACTAACAGATTTTCATTTTATGATAACGCACAAGTAATGTTTGAATTTAACATTTATACCTGATAAAATAGATAATTATTGCAACATTTCTAAAAAAATTGAAATAAAAATTCTGGCCCAAAATCTCGCTTCTGCATTCATTTCTGCGATACTCCTATTATCGACGAGTCTCTAATTTATTTTAGTTGTTGATCAAACCAAATTTTAAAATGCGGTCCAGAGAAAACATTCTCTAAAATAAAAAAAATCCCAAAAGACTTTATAAATTAAAATTCAGACAATTTAAATTGCTTCGAGATATCTTTTTGATGCACCTATACCATCAGATTGAATTACAATTAATTTTAGGGCTTAATGCAATACCAGTTTGGAAATCGGATCGAGTGATAGCAATTTCAAAAATGGAATAATTTCTAAAAAAAATGGATTAAATATTCTCGGCTAAATTATGTGGTGTAGATGAATTCTTTTAACAATCCTATCCCCAACGAGTCTCTCGTTTATTTGAATGGTTAATTAAACAAAATTTTCAGATGAGGTCCAGAGAAAACATTGTCTTAAATGCGAAAAAATCCCTAAATATTTTATTAATTATAATTCAAGCAAGTTAAATTACCTCAAGATATCTTTTTGATACACCTATATCATCAGAATGACTCAGAATTAATTTTAGGCTGATCAATCCCTAGTCTTGGGATATGGACCAGAGAGATAACCGTTTTCCAATAATATTCATTGAAATGAACCAGCTGAAATGCACCAAATCCATATGCATTTCCTGATGTGAATTTATCTATGATCGATCTGTGAACAAAAAACAGTGGAAATCGCTGTTTGATTCCAGAAATAATGTGTTACTTATTAAAGGTATTAATAAGTAACGATTGCTAAATTATTAGTGCCGACACTGTCAGTAATTAATATAAAAGACCACAAAACATTTCTTTGGTGAAGAATAATCAATAGAAAGTATAGTAAACATGCCGGACCGATCTGTCATTATTTCGAGATTATGGTCGGATTCACTTTTTTACCGAAATCGCTGTAAGTAATGGTAGGTAATGTCAATAAAAAATTTTTGCATGTAATATTTTATTTACTTTATACAAAACAAATCCTGTCTATTCCAAACAAACTTTTTTTATGCCGCAAATAAGCGTTGAACACAATTCATTTTTCGCCCAATGATAGCGCACAATATTATCATCAATTTATAGTATTTGTCACTCAGCAGCCATTCTATAATGTTACTGGCACAGAAGAAAATTCACGTTTACTTCTCAATCCACAAGTCTCACTTCATTATCAATGAAACACTTTCATTATTTTTAATTACTACATAACATAACCTATATTTTTTGACACTTGTATCCATTTGAAGTTTCCAACGCAACCATCGAAACTGTGATAAACTTGATCCGAAGATGCACGGACTTCACCGAATGGCCGATCCGAATGCAACTTTAAAGGCGCGAAATATGTAAATGCTCCTGTATAATAGCTTGTTCCTTGCTGTTGTGCAATTTGGGTAGCAATCAAGTGCGCCAGGTATGTAAGCCCCAGTGTGTCCACCCTGTATATGAATACCAAACTCTTTGACATTAGTGCAAATCAATTTTTCAGCAACAGCGAGGGACACGATAATAATACCGTAATTATACTCTTCTTGAAATGATTTTCTACATTTTAAAACAGGTGGTTAATTATCTGAGTTTCTTAATACCTTGGAGTACTAAAAAACTTAATTATGGCTTTGTGTAGTAAGTTATTAAATAGAGATGTTAAGATTTGCTGACAGAAAAAAGCGTGCATTAAACTTAAGTCTGGATTGCTGATTCTGTTTATTACGTTTAAATGTCGCAAAAATTAAACGCAAATTCTTTCTATTTACTTCTCAGATGATAACGTAAAAATCTGCATACTCTATGTATGTAAAAAGCAAATTTCAAAAACTAAAATTCGATAAAATGAATAATATACAGGTGTACATTAAGGGACTATCTATACATTAGATAAGGCAATTTTCCGGACTTATTACCCGCTTTA
>NC_046664.1:115486668-115487113 GCF_010883055.1 Belonocnema kinseyi
CCCCCCCCCCCCCCAACGCTCTTAAAATGTGTTACATAATTTATGCACGGTTTTGAAGCTTTTTATTTGCGATAGTGATTTATTTTCATCACAGTAAGAATAAATACTCAAAGTTATATTCAACATCAGAAATCAGTATTTTTTAACGAAATAAAGTAAAATATGCTCCTAAGTTTCAATATTCAGTTCTGAAGGTAAGTTGAAGGTAACCTGAAATAAACTGTAAGGCTTTCGTTACTTAAAATAAAGGAATATACCTTCCAAAATTTAAGGTTCGTACTACCTTGTAGGATGTTACAGAACCCTCGCGCTACAGACTATACAGCTCGTGGATATTTATCCTAGTCGCGTCCTACTCCAATACTCTATGCCGCTTCATGGTCTGTGTCCGCTATGATACTACCAAAGAGAAATAGAGAGTCACCATGCATTAGAAATATCAGTT
>NC_046664.1:115487213-115488738 GCF_010883055.1 Belonocnema kinseyi
AAATTGAACTATTTTGTTGAACATTTTTCCAATTTCGACAGAAACTTTCATCGATTAAATTAAAAACTCGATTTTTAGTTTGAAAATTTTTACTATTAAATTGGGCAATCAGAATTAATCTCTTTCATTAAAAAATTCAACTATTTTGTTGAAAATTGTTCCAATTTCGACAGAAACTTTCATCGATTACATAAAAAACTCTATTTTTAATTTGAAAATTTTCACTACTAAATTTGGCAATCTGAATTAATCTCTTTCATTAAAAAATTCAACTATTTTGTTGAACATTATTCCAATTTCGACAGAAACTTTCATCGATTAAATTAAAAACTCGATTTTTAGTTTGAAAATTTTTACTATTAAATTCCGCGATCAAAATTAAACTGCTTCGTTTAAAAATTCAACTATTTTGTTGAACATTATTCCAATTTTGACAGAAACTTTCATAGATTAAATAAAAAACTCGATTTTTATTTTGAAAATTTTTACTATTAAATTTCGCAATCAGAATTAATCTCTTTCGTTGAAAAATTCAACTATTATGTTGAACATTATTCCATTTTCGACGGAATGTTTCATCGGTTGAATTAAAAACTCTATTTTTAATTTGAAAATTCTATGATAAAATTGAATAAATAACTACGGAACATTATAGCATTACAAATTTCTACATAAGTGTCTACCAAAGTAGTGAAAGTTTCTGTCGAAATTGGAATAATGTACAACCAAATAGTTGAATTTTTGAACGAAAGAGATTAATTCTGATTGCGAAATTTAATAGTAAAAATTTTCAAATTAAATATCGAGTTTTTCATTTGAAAGATGAAATCTTCTGTCGAAAATGGAATAATGTTCAACAAAATAGTTGAATTTTTAAACGAAAGAGATTAATTCTGATTGCGAAATTTAATAGTAAAAATGTTTAAATTAAAAATCGAGTCACTTAAAATATGTGGTTGACTCTCTTTTCTTTTTAAGTCAAATATTTAGAGGTTGATGTTGATAATCCAACGATTTTTCGATCGTACCTTGTGTGAGAATTCTGAAAAAAAAGAACCTGAAAACAATGATGAGTAGGGTGGAGCTGAAAGGTAAACATAGAAACATAACCTACAATTTCTTCAGGTATTTGCAGGTTTGAGTCATCTGGCATTAGATTTAGCCAGCTATGGATAAGAATTGTAGCACAAATATACAATATGTACAAACGGATTTAAAGGTGTAACACTGGACAGTTAAAAACACACAAAATTGAGTCATTTATGTGTCAGATGGAATCTGTCAAAAATTGCTTGCTTCACGATGGAACAGTTTAACTGGGCGTAAAATACCAACAATCTGATTACTAAATCTGCCTGTGTCAAAGCCGATATCAGGTTTTGTGCTTGCGATATACCTACGATGGCCACGCGACGTACACATGTTAAGAGTTGAGGGCCACTTTCATTTACCTCATATTGGTGATTGTCGGTGGTGCAGTTTTCTTCGCACACCGGCCGAGTCCTGGAATCACTCATGGATTTAA
>NC_046664.1:115488838-115497501 GCF_010883055.1 Belonocnema kinseyi
AATGAAAAGTGATCGTTTTTAGTTAGAATGTTTTGTATTTTACTGAATACTCTTCTTTCTTGGTAGAAAAGTAATCTTTGTTTAGCTTTTTGGATGAAAATGAAATTAAGAATCACGCAATAGATCCAAATCACCAATTTCTTCAATTTTTTTCAAATGGGGAGCAAGATATAAATAGAAGACCACCGAAGTCTTCCGAAGCCTTCAGATCGGCAATCATCGTACAGCAGAACTCCGAGGTCGAATCGTGCATTTTCGGCTTACATACGAACTCACAGTAGTAATCATGCACTTTCTGTTTTGCGGCTCCCAAACGGTAGGTATAGTGGGGGTAAATTTCATCCACGATCTGGCACCTAGCGGGGGACGATTCCCCTCGTGCGGCATCGTTGCCGCGTTTCAGGTCTGTGAGCTCTGCTAACTGATGATTTTGGGCAGTGTGGCTCTTTTTATAGCCCAAGTCCTTCTCTCAACTCCCAAGATGCATAAGAAAATGCATAGTGGGAGGCCTTAGAGTCTGCGCTCCTTTAGAGCTCCTATGAGAATGCAAGTTTTGTGTGCATTTTCGTAGGAGTTTCTCTGGTTGCCTGTGCTCAGGATTTGTGATGTAACCCGCTGGTTACAGTATATTCTATTTCAAAAGAACGTTTTTTGCAGATTTGTTTAAATAATTGTTAGAATAATTAATCTTGAATAATTCAATAAAGAAAAATTAAGTTAGTGCATATGAAATTATTTTTAATAATAAATATTCTTTTCTGTATAACAGACATTAGACATTTATTTTTATGCAAATTCTAATTGCAGGTGTCAGTCCTAATATCTCTCAAACTAACTTAATATTTCCTAAAGTAATAATGGTTCAAATGTTATATATTCATTCAAATTTGTTTTTAATATTTTGAAATGTTCTCTTAAAATCAGATTTTCGAAAAAGAAATCATTTTTTATTTTTCTAGGAATCCTAATAAATTCGGTCGCAATGGTGCACCGTTGCGACCGATTTATGGCGGACTGCACCGCGGTGCAGCCCCCATTATTTCTACCGCGTAGGATTCTCGCAATTGTTTCCGTAGTTCAGACAGGTTTATTGATTACCTAAAGATAGATAAATGTTTATTTTTCAGCCTGCTGGCCTTAAAAAATTGACTTGCTAACACTTCCATTTTTTTTACAAAATTTGTCTCCAACTATTTCTTACAAAGTACCATTCATCTACACCTTACAGCTAATCCACTCGTTTATATAGCTATGCCTCGCATTACCACCCTATGTCTCCGCGGCTAACACCTAATACTTAACTACTCTTTACAATATTTACATTTTTCTTACATCTCTTTCCTCTCCTATTTACAATCTTTCCTTCTTCATTCCTCTTCCTCCTTCCTTCGCTTTTTCTCCATCTTACCAAACACCCCCTTCATCCATGCTACTGGCCTTTTGTCCCCCCTTTCATGTAGCCATACCTTGCTTATCTCACTCATTTCCACCTGTCCACACTTCTCCAGTCAGTGCTCAACTTTTGCATTCACTTTCCCAAACAGTTCACACATTCTCTTCTCTCTAGAAAGCCAGAACCTATTATAACCTTCCATGCAACCGCATCTCATTCTCGCTATAAGTCTGTCACTACCTTGCTCTCCTTTTTCACACAAATACTTCGCTCTCTCCCTAAGCATAATCCACACATAGTTCCCGTTAAACCTTGACTCTCTTATCCTCTCCTCTTCTCCTTCCTTCTCCTTCTCAATGCCATTCTTTTGAACCAAATCATATACCTTTCTTCCTTTCCCGTGCCTCCTGCTGACTTCATCCATCTGCAATCCATTCATTCTAAAATACCTTTGCCTTTCCACCTCCATCTTTGCACCACTACGTCTGTTTTCCTTCTCCCACCAACACTCCTAACCAATTTACTTCCTCCTCTTCCAAAAATTTTTCCTCATATTTACACGCTCGACTCCCTGTTATAATCCCTAAACTCGTTCTTCCTGTCTCCTTCCTGACAATATAGTTCGGCGTATTCCTTTCCATCCCCAGTGTCCACTTTACATACCTCTCATGTATCCTATTTACCTCCTCACTTACCTTCCAACCCCATACCTCCACTCCGTAAAATAAGACACTCATCACTACCGAATCAAACAATTTCATTCTCCTTAAAAAATCATCTGCGAACAACCTCTCCTCCAGCCCCCAAATCTGTCTCATCAACACATTTGCTCTTCTCACCCTCTCTTTTATATGACCATTCACTCCTCCATTCCTTCGAAACAGGAAGCCCAATCACACAAACTCTTTCACCTCCTGTACCGCTTTTCCCTTCCACTTCCACTCCCCTCCCCTATCTCTCCCACCTCCCTTCCTGAACACCATAACCTTCGACTTGTCCACATTTAACTCTAGCCTTTTTTTGTCCAAGTATCTTCTCAACCTCTTCATCATCTCCTTTAAAGTCTCTTCGCTCTTTGCCAGAAGCACTATTTCATCTGCATATGCTAGTGACGATATCATGACTCCTCCTGCCCTAACACCTCCTATCACGCCGGCCGCCAGTTTTTCTTTCCATATCCGCGATCAAAATTGCAAAAAGCGTTGGGCTAAGTGGGCCCCCTTGCCTCAACCACCTATCCATCCAGAATCCCTCAGAGATTCCGTCCCCTCCTCTCAGTCTATCTTTCGTCTCCTCAAATACCTCCCTTATCCTCTCGATCAGGCCCCTCTTCACTCCCCTCTCTTCCATTGTCTCCCACAATATTGATAACTTATAAGACTCCATGTATTACACGTGGTCTTTTACGCGTATATTGCCACGTTTATTACGCCTCTAGTTTTCTACGTGATTTGTATGTGTTTTCCGAATGGAAACTTTCAGTGCACATGCGTCAATATCTAAAGATACTTTAAATAACCTATTTTTCTAGTCGTGGGTCATGGTCGCCATGTTCGCTATGAAACTTTTCATTGAAGTAAACAGTAAAAAAATTATCGAGGGGGTAGAACCAAAGGAAAAATGTGAAACCAATTGATCCCACGATATTATGTACAATACATATCTAAAACAATCATTCGAAAGAAAAGTCTGAAATTAGTACTTTGAAATCAAGCTCTTTTTATAATTTTCTGATCAGAAACATTTATAAAATACATCTTGTAATGTACAAGAATTTTCAAATTAACATTCTTATATAATAAGTTAAACAAATTTAAACAAACTAATTCCATTTTTTTAGACAAGCTTTATAGGTAAAATTACAGAATACGGGCGTGACCTTTTTTTTGGCTGGAAAGATAGTTTTTTTTAGCACTCTTATGACTAGTCAACAAAATCATGTTGGTTGAATTCTTGCTTATTTCCAACTTCTCGTTAAATATAATCATTACGATATATCGTGACAGACCCATATTTGAGACATCATAGTAAAACAGTAACAATAATTTTAAACTGTTGCCTCGACAAATCGCTTCATTTACAATCCAAATAAACATTCTAATAGTTTGTTACCAAACAAAATTTTCTTTAGCTAAAAAATAGTGAACAGGTGACACCCCTATGCTGCTATTTAACCGCTTTATGTTTTGCACTAAAAAAAATTATAATCAATTCCGTTTAGTTTAGTCCCTTCTTTGACCACACTTTAATCGCATTCGAATCGTTTCTTTGCCCTTCTGTTATTTCAATCACTGAATGATATTTTCTAATATACGATAAAAAACAAATAGAAACGTTCCAATTGTAATCAATTTGAACCTTCTTACCGGGATTATTGACGGATGATTTAGTGCGGCCTTTATCGAAAGGCAGAAGCAATTGCAAGCAAGTCAGAAATATGGCTCGTCCATATGAAGGATGTGATCGAAATGTTTTCGCAAGAAAATATACCTTTCTTCTCTCTTCTCAGATTCTGCGACAAAAAATGCTGAAGAAAGATTCTGTATCAAGAATTGGATATTCGTTAAATCGGAAAATTATGCAATTTCAATTTATTTTATTTTCAACACGGAGAATATGTGTGTGTTAAATGTCACATAACTTAGTTCGATAAACTGAGTAAATTACGACATTTTATTAAAATTTTACTTTCAGTTATGTAAAATAAAGTAGGGAAATATTTGATATGAGAATATCAATTATTAATATAAATTTTTTATAATTTAATTCACGATTTAGTAAGAAATAATTCAACAAGATAATAAAGATTACGCATGCCTTTAACGATATTAACGCTTTACAAATCGAAAAAGCTATGACGGGTGCTGAACTACTTAATCTAAGTTTAACGCGTTCGATCGCTATCTGGTCCCCATTTCATCGAAATTTCTTATTTTAACATTTTATAAATAAACGGGCTTATGAATTTATAAGAAGTAAATAAAAACAATGGATTATATTTTTATTAAAAATTTTGTAACCCTAAAACCTATAGATCTTCGGTTAAAAGGCGTCAAAGTCTCACGAATGAAAATGAGACTTTTCTCATTATCTGGCCAGCCACGATTGGTCGTAGAGAAATCTCGTACTTTTTTTCTTTGTTCGATGAACTTCTCCCTTGATAACTGTTTGGTACATTTGGCATCTATAATAGTTGCAAGCAGTGGATAAGATGTTGGTGATTTACAAATGCGATTGACATTCAGAATGTCATCTTTAGCAAACGGAGCATTAAGTGCCTTGACAACCGATTCAAGGACCGATAGAAGATCCTCATTCTGCTTAACAGGTAACCTGTGAATCTCAAGGGTGGATTGTAACGCAGCTTGCTCCTGGTATTTGAGGAAGCTTCAAGAGAAGCGACCTTCAATTTCAGCGAATTTTTCTCCGTTTTAATCTTAGAGACGTCTTCCGTGTTACTTGTAGTTGAATTTTCAAGCAGATTGATTTTGCGAGCATTATCAGAAACATCTGACTCTATTTCCTGGACCGTAGTATTAATCTTGAAAATCCACTCATACTGCTTGGTTTTAAATTCCTTGAAAAGGTTTATCAACTGTTCCTGCGCCTGCACCGCCGCTTCTCTCTGTGCCTGTAATACCGCACTGTCCTTGCCGGCAGGGTCGCCATCTGTGCTGGAAATTTGCAAGAAGCTTTGATGCATTTTTGCATTTTTTGCAGCAAACAGCATCCGGCGATCATCTAGAGATTGTTTTATTGCATTCAGTACAAGCACCCATCGTGATATATACGTATATTACTTAGATTAACGAGAGCTGTTGAACTTCCAAACCAGAAAACAGTCCTTTAAGCACAAAGAAGTCCAAAAATGACAAAATTCAATATATACACCGCACTCCAAACACAAATACTATAACTGTGGTTAAATACAAAGTTCAAAATTGCCTTAATAAACAATTTGGGGCAATAATAAAGCGGGATCAATCGGAGCACACGTCAGGAACTGATCATAGCCGCACCTGTTGATCACTAGGATCCGTGGATAAAAAAATCCGAGCGTAACATTACCAAATGAATAAAACCATGAATAAAAATATATTCGAGCGTAAAATGCCCCGCTCCTTCAGAATCTGAGCTCAAAAAGATTATATCTCTCATATCAACAAAGTCAACCTTTAAATGACCTTGATCTTGGTGTCTAGGGGTTATAGGGGTCACGTCTTCGTGGTCAGCGCACTCGAAAACGAATAATCAATAATGAAGATAATCTTAGAGTGTATACAAAATTACAAAAACTCTTAACAGAAATTGAACGGATTATCTGATTTTCTTTTTTTTTTTAATCATCTCTTCTTCATTCAGTGAACCTAGCGCAGAATATTGAAATTAAATTCTTTAATATTTTAATAATTTTTTATATCTCTAGATCGACTCTTATTATCTAAGAATAGGAAGGTAGAGTGATGCGTGACAGACACTCAATCTAAATCCTGGACTAGATCCTCGGTTTACGCTGTATACTTCATCCTCGAAAAAAGAACACTTTGGGACTTCCAACTATTTCATGGAGTAATGTGTCACCCCGTTATTTCGTTCACCATGGGTACACTCATATTGGCGGCTTGCTCCTTCCCAGGTACACACAAGGCATAATATTTTCAATAAATTAGAAAAATTCGAGAACCAGACTATCTTTCGAAAAACCCCTCTTTGAGGAATTGTATTTAGCCGTTTATATCATGTGGTTAAAGAATGACATAAAAAAATCATAATTGTAGGAGAAAAGTTGCCATTTGTAATACCTAGACTGAAAAGCCACTCTAATGAGGCATCTGAATCGTTTTAATTTATGATTTTTGCTTAGCTTTCGAGACCTTTAACCCTAGAATACTAACTATAAGTCTGCGGGACGTAGTATGAAGTTAAAATGGACGCGATAGACTGTAAGAGTCCCAATGTACTTGAAATAAATAAATAAGATCAATATAGGGCCGATTTTTAAAAATAGTTGAAATTTATAAATAATTCATAATTATTGTAATTTACAAGTTACAATTTATGAATAAAGTTAATATTTAAAATAGTGTATTGTGGATATAGTTATTCAATCCTCAGCTTAATAATATACAGTTCACCATACTTGAGAAACTTAATTTCAGCAGGTTTTATGATATGTACGTCTCCGAGACGTATATTTAGTAACAAGCAATTTTTATTTTAGATAGTATTCTAGGGTTAAGAACATTATTCCTGTTGTTTCTGAATAGGACGGTAATGAAAGGCACATTTTGTGTGGTCTCTCATTTGACCCCCTATGCTCGTCTTCTCCTGGTCAGCCCAATTTTTTTTACTGGCCAGGTAATTTGTCGCGTGTGAGACATTGATACATGTACTTATATCCTTTAAATTGAAATTTGGGAATAAGGAAATATTTTCCTCCGTCAAAGTGACAAAAAATCCATACGAAATTAGAATGCTATTCGTACTATCTAATTGTTGCTAATACAATCTAAAAAAAGGAACAGAGCTTTATTACCCTGTACAATAATCTGACTGGTCTATGAAATTTTCAACATCATTTTTTTGGCAAACACTGACATACAGGGTGGACACGCTGGGGCTAACCAAAATGTATGCAACCACGCATACACTCCCATAAGAAAAGCATTAGCGTGTAAGACGGATTGCATACTTTTGGTTAACCCCAGCGTGCCCACCCTCTGTGTGTGTGTGTATGTCTCTCTCTCTCTCTCTCCCACTCTCCCTCTCTCTCTCTCTGCGCGCGCGCGCGCGCGTGTGTGTGTGTGTGTGTGTGTGTGTGTGTGAATTAGTTTCCTAAAATTCAGGTTGGGACTATCTGAGATTCAGGGAGGAACGACCTGAAATTCAGGTATGCTCACTCTTCCTATCAGAATATATGTATACTGAAATATAATGTAACCTTAAGTCAATACTCTATCCTAACTGAAATTAAGGGGAGAATGGGGGATAAGAACTTACAAACAATTTTTGTTTCGTTTTTTTGTTGCCGAATATTTTTTAAATATTGTGTCAACATTTTAAGTCAATTTGAGCAGAACTCTTGAAGTTATAGATTTAAATTCGACTCTGATGACAGACCGCAGCTGCGCCTGAAAATATAGGAACGTGACAGAATTCAATGAAAAATACTATGAAATAATAGAATTTTTATTAGTTTTTACTACACTTTCTACATTCGTGAAGTGTGCGCAGTGTAATGGAAAAGCTAGGAGCTGAAATCATTAAAAAAAATTAATTTTTTTCTTCACTTTTTCAATGTTTAAAACTTTAAACTAGTTTTTCTCAAAACCACTTTTCAAAAGTCCGTTCCAGCAATTTTGCAGAAACTACTGAACTGATCCTTCTCAAACTTGATAAACTTTTTCTACATATCAAAATCCTTCCTCCAACGATATTTATGTTAAAATTTTTACATATTAACGTCTTTTTTCACTTTGAAAATGACGAAATTTTTCGTACAAAATCGCATATTTTACTTTAAATCATTACAAAAATAAACAAAAAAGTGAAAAATTCCTAAAAATAGTCGTTGGGGGAAGAAAAAACTTTTATTTTAACTAAATTTTGCAACTTTTTTGATTTTCGATAAATCAACGTTGAGATATCGCTGGAACCGCAAATCATATTTTTCAAAAGATGTTATCGAAATTCCTCTGTCACTGGCTTATTTCACGACATTTTTCAACAAAAAAATGACCAATTAATGTTAAAATAATGCACTATGACATGCAAAAAATTTGAATATATTTATCTTAACCAGATCTCTAAAAAAAATTCATAAAAAAGCGTTTTTTCATACATTATCCCCCATTCCCCCCTTAAGGGTAATATTATAACTAAACCCCAGAAATTCCTAACGCCTTACCAACACTCCCCACCTGTTCTTATATAGTTATTTGTTTTATAAAATATACAATTTGGGATCTAGTTTGTAAGAAAATACAGGAATAGTAGGAAAAATGGAAAAAACGGCATAAAGGGGGCAGGTGCGGTCTAAAATCTTCGGAAAATTGCGTTGCATAATGTATTGACAGGACGCTCACACTGCGAAGTAAAAACTTTCGCAATAATTAAATTATTTTTATGGGTTTAATAATTAAAATATTGGCTGAAAACTGGAATTGATTTTGCTTCAGCACTTATTTAAATCCGTAAAACTAAAACTCCACTAATTATGGAAACGTAGTATCAGAGAGAAATAGAGAGTCACAATGCATTAGAAATATCA
>NC_046664.1:115497601-115499239 GCF_010883055.1 Belonocnema kinseyi
AAGAGATTAATTCTGATTGCCACATTTAATAGTAAAAATTTTCAAATTAAAAATCCAGTTTTTTATTTAATCGATGAAAGTTTCTGTCGAAGTTGGAATAATCTTCAACAAAATAGTTGAATTTTTTAATGAAAGATATTAATTCTGGTTGCCCAATTTAATAGTGAAAACTTTCAAATTAAAAATCCAGTTTTTTATTTAATCGATGAAAGTTTCTGTCGAAATTGGAATAATATTCAACAAAATAGTTGAATTTTTTAATGAAAGAGATTAATTCTGATTGCCTAATTTAATAGTGAAAATTTTCAAATTAAAAATCGAGTTTTTTATTTAATCCATGAAAGTTTCTGTCGAAATTGGAATAATGTTCAACAAAATAGTTGAATTTTTTAATGAAAGAGATTAATTCTGATTGCCAAATTTAATAGTGCAAATTTTCAAATTAAAAATCGAATTTTTCATTTAATCGATGAAAGTTTCCGTCGAAATTGTAATAATGTTCAACAAAATAGTTGAATTTTTAAACGAAACAGATTAATTTTGATCGCGGAATTTTATAGTAAAAATTTTCAAATTAAAAATGGAGTTTTTTATTTAATCGATGAAAGTTTCTGTCGAAATTGGAATAATGTTCAACAAAATAGTTGAATTTTTTAATGAAAGAGATTAATTCAGATTGCCAAATTTAATAGTGAAAATTTTAAAATTAAAAATTCCAGTTTTTTATTTAATCGATGAAAGTTTCTGTCGAAATTGGAATAAGGTTCAACAAAATAGTTGAATTTTTTAATGAAAGAGATTAATTCTGATTGCCAAATTTAATAGTGGAAATTTTCAAATTAAAAATCCAGTTTTTTATTAGTCGATGAAAGTTTCTGTCAAAATTGGAATAATGTTCAACAAAATAGTTGAATTTTTTAATGAAAGAGATTAATTCTGATTGCCAAATTCAATAGTGAAAATTTTCAAATTAAAAATCCAGTTTTTTATTTAATGGATGAAAGTTTCTGTCGAAATTGGAATAATGTTCAACAAAATAGTTGAATTTTTTAATGAAAGAGATTAATTCTGATTGCCAAATTTAATAGTGCAAATTTTCAAATTAAAAATCGAGTTTTTTATTTAATCGATGAAAGTTTCCGTCGAAATTGTAATAATGTTCAACAAAATAGTTGAATTTTTAAACGAAACAGATTAATTTTGATCGCGGAATTTAATAGTAAAAATTTTCAAATTAAAAATCGAGTTTTTTATTTAATCGATGAAAGTTTCTGTCGAAATTGGAATAAAGTTCAACAAAATAGTTGAATTTTTTAATGAAAGAGATTAATTCAGATTGCCAAATTTAATAGTGAAAATTTTCAAATTAAAAATCCAGTTTTTAATTTAATCGATGAAAGTTTCTGTCGAAATTGGAATAATGTTCAACAAAATAGTTGAATTTTTTAATGAAAGACATTAATTCTGATTGCCTAATTTAATAGTGAAAATTTTCAAATTAAAAATCGAGTTTTCTATTTAATCGATGAAAGTTTTTGTCGAAATTGGAATAATGTTCAACAAAATAGTTGAATTTTTTAATGAAAGAGATTAATTCAGATTGCCAAATTTAATAGTGAAAATTTTCAAATTAAAAAT
>NC_046664.1:115499339-115500738 GCF_010883055.1 Belonocnema kinseyi
AATAGTTGAGTTTTTTAATGAAAGAGATTAATTCAGATTGCCAAATTTAATAGTGTAAATTTTCAAATTAAAAATCGAGTTTGTTATTTAATCGGTGAAAGTGTCTGTCGAAATTGGAATAATGTTCAACAAAATAGTTGAATTTTTTAATGAAAGAGATTAATTCTGAATGCCAAATTCAATAGTGAAAATTTTCAAATTAAAAATCCAGTTTTTTTTTAATCGATGAAAGTTTCTGTCGAAATTGGAATAATGTTCAACAAAATAGTTGAATTTTTTAATGATAGAGATTAATTCTGATTGCCCAATTTAATAGTACAAATTTTCAAATTAAAAATCCAGTTTTTTATTTAATCGATGAAAGTTTCTGTCGAAATTGGAATAATGTTCAACAAAATAGTTGAATTTTTTAATGAAAGAGATTAATTCTGATTGCACAATTTAATAGTAAAAATTTTCAAATTAAAAATCCAGTTCTTTATTTAATCGATGAAAGTTTCTGTCGAAATTGGAATAATTTTCAACCAAATAGTTGAATTTTTTAATGAAAGAGATTAATTCTGATTGCCAAATTCAATAGTAAAAATTTTCAAATTAATAATCCAGTTTTTTATTTAATCGATGAAAGTTTCTGTCGAAATTGGAATAATCTTCAACAAAATAGTTGAATTTTTTAATGAAAGAGATTAATTCTGATTGCCCAATTTAATAGTAAAAATTTTCAAATTAAAAATCCAGTTTTTTATTTAATCGATGAAAGTTTCTGTCGAAATTGGAATAATATTCAACTAAATAGTTGAATTTTTTAACGAAAGGGATTAATTCTGATTGCCGAATTTAATAGTAAAAATTTTCAAATTAAAAATCGAGTTTTTTATTTAATCGATGAATGTTTCTGTCGAAATTGGAATAATGTTCAACAAAATAGTTGAATTTTTTAATGAAAGAGATTAATTCTGATTGCCAAATTTAATAGTAAAAATTTTCAAATTAAAAATCCAGTTTTTTATTTAATCGATGAAAGTTTCTGTCGAAATTGGAATAAAGTTCAACAAAATCGTTGAAGTTTTTAATGAAAGAGATTAATTCAGATTGCCAAATTTAATAGTAAAAACTTTCAAATAAAAAATCCAGTTTTTTATTTAATCGATGAAACTTTCTGTCGAAATTGGAATAATGTTCAACAAAATAGTTAAATTTTTAAACGAAACAGATTAATTTTGATCGCGGAATTTAATAGTGTAAATTTTCAAATTAAAAATCGAGTTTGTTATTTAATCGGTGAAAGTTTCTGTCGAAATTGGAATAATGTTCAACAAAATAGTTGAATTTTTTAATGAAAGAGATTAATTCTGATTGCCAAATTCAATAGTGAAAATTTTCAAATTAAAAATCCAGT
>NC_046664.1:115500838-115502149 GCF_010883055.1 Belonocnema kinseyi
AAATTCAACTATTTTGTTGAACATTATTCCAATTTCGACAGAAACTTTCATCGATTAAATAAAAAACTGGATTTTTAATTTGAAAATTTTTACTATTAAATTCCGCGATCAAAATTTATCTGTTTCGTATAAAAATTCAACTATTTTGTTGAAAATTATTACAATTTCGACAGAAACTTTCATCGATTAAATAAAAAACTCGATTTTTAATTCGAAAATTTTCACTATTAAATTTTGCAATCTGAATTAACCTCTTTCATTAAAAAATTCAACTATTTTGTTCAACATTTTTCCAATTTCGACATAAACTTTCAGCGATTAAAAAAAAAAACTGGATTTTTAATTTGAAAATTTTCACTATTGAATTTGGCATTCAGAATTAATCTCTTTCATTAAATAATTCAACTATTTTGTTGAACATTATTCCAATTTCGACAGAAACTTTCATCGATTAAATAAAAAACTGGATTTTTTATTTGAAAGTTTTTACTATTAAATTTGGCAATCTGAATTAATCTCTTTCATTAAAAACTTCAACGATTTTGTTGAACATTATTCCAATTTCGAAAGAAACTTTCATCGATTAAATAAAAAACTCGATTTTTAATTTGAAAATTTTCACTATTAAATTTGGCAATCTGAATTAATCTCTTTCATTAAAAACTTCAACAATTTTGTTGAACATTATTCCAATTTCGACAGAAACTTTCATCGATTAAATAAAAAACTCGATTTTTAATATGAAAATTTTCACTATTAAATTAGGCAATCAGAATTAATATCTTTCATTAAAAAATTCAACTATTTTGTTGAACATTATTCCAACTTCGACAGAAACTTTCATCGATTAAATAACAAACTCGATTTTTAATTTGAAAATTTTCACTACTAAATTTGGCAATCTGAATTAATCTCTTTCATTAAGAAATTCAACTATTTTGTTGAACATTATTCGAATTTCGACAGAAACTTTCATGGATTAAATAAAAAACTCGATTTTTAATTTGAAAATTTTCACTATTAATTTAGTCAATCAGAATTAATCTCTTTCATTAAAAAATTCAACTATTTTGTTGAACATTGTTCCAATTTCGACAGAAACTTTCAGCGATTAAATTAAAAACTCGATTTTTAATTTGAAAATTTTTACTATTAAATTCCGCGGTCAAAATTAATCTGTTTCGTTTAAAAATTCAACTATTTTGTTGCACATTATTACAATTTCGACTGAAACTTTCGTCGATTAAATAAAACACTCGATTTTTAATTTGAAAATTTTCACTATTAAATTTGGCAATCAGAATTAATCTC
>NC_046664.1:115502249-115517598 GCF_010883055.1 Belonocnema kinseyi
TAGGTATGGTGGGGGTAAATTTCATCCACGATCTGGCACCTGGCGGGGGACGATTCCCCTCGTGCGGCATCGTTGCGGCGTTTCAGGTCTGTGAGCTCTGTCAGTTCTTGCGAGGCAACTCGCAGAGCTTCCTTGGAAGAGAGTATTCTCTCTTTTCTAAGACTTGATATAGTAAATTTGGAAGAAATTCCATCTTTACTATATTTTAGAAGAAGCTATTTCCTTTGAGGAGTGGACAGGCGTAAATTCGTCTGAAACCAGTCGGTAGAAGGTTGTATCTTTGAAACAAGAGCTCTGTAGCATTGACTCGGAATCCATACCTTTTTCTCAACGCGTCTTACGCGATTTTTCTTTTGGAAGAATCTTTCAAAGGCATAGACCTTCTTAAATTTTAGAAGCAAATATAAAGGGAAGTGCTAGAGGCACCCGGTTTAAAGCTATCTTCTAAGTGTTACAAAAGTTTACTGCAACTACAGACGTAACGGCCAGGTTAAATTTCCTGTAACCGAAACCAACAAGTTGTGTAGTAAAGGTTTATCACCCGTCAATCACTCTTAGCTTCATAGGAGTGGAAATCGTAAATTCGATTGAAACCTGTTCAAAAAGCGGGTAAGTCTGGTTTTCAGGTAAAGAGAATATAGTCTCGAGAGATTTTAAGTCCAAGAGGCTATTATAAAGATTTTAGGTCTTCTCCTTGAGAATCCCTCTCTCTCTTTGGAAGAGCCGCATCTCTGTCCCTCTTTAACAATTGTCTTACACACCTGGAGCCCGAAGGCATCTCCGTTCCGGCCTGCTCCCACGCCACAGGTGTGAAACCCTTTTATGATTGACACCTCATTGTAATAATCACGTGATTATCGTAGGGCTTCTGACCCCTAATTATTTTGACACATTTCACCCCATTAACTGAGAGGTAGGAAAAACTTCGTCTTTGTTAAATATCTCACTGGGTCAGAAGAATCCATGTAGTAGAAAGGTCAATGACCATTGACATAAAAATAAAATACTGAAATCTAAAGTAGCCTTAGAGAATAAATATTCTAATTTACACATTTTGTGCCAAAGCTTCGAATATAGTCTCACGTAAGGGAATTTAAATCACCGTTGTGCGTTCTAATAATAGAAGTATTTTAATCGGTTGGATATCAATAGATTGTTAAGGTGTACGAACCAATAATTGATTAAAACTTAATATAAAATTTAGCTAGAAAGTAGGAAAATTTATGTAGAGCTTAGGATAGGGTTTTTCTGAATAAATAGTATTTTATTAAAGAAATTTCATGCCCATCGGTTAGCCTAACCCGGCAACTTTGATCGACTGTATATTTGGCTGTAATTCGCCAATTGCAACGAATTTGTTATTCTATCAATCGGAAATTTACTCAGAAAAACGACTATTTTATTAGACTTCTGATATTATTTTATCAAACAAAGTTATATTTAAAAATATTAACAATTTTCAAAAATCTTCACGAAAAACTTTTTTTTTAATCTTATGGCGTTATGAGAAAAAAAGATATAGACATTTTATAAGTAATTTTTAACGAGCTAAAAAGTTTAGTTTTGAAATAAATGCGTTCGTTCTTCGATTCACTCCAAAAAACAGATTGTTTTAAACTACGAAAGTACGCGTTTTTCCGTATAGCGATAAAACGTTATTCAATTAATTTATCATAAATGTCGCTAAAGAAATATAATAAACAATGAAAAAATCCAGATTATAGATAATATTGACGAGTATAGCATGAATAAGCAACATAAATTACTGACATTGCCTTTTCATTAAATGCAATAAATTAGATACTATTTCAAGTTATTTGCGCACTCGAAGCATATCTTAACTATATCATCCTTGTATATGGCCTTGTTACATCGTAAGTACTTGTAAAATGTGTTATGTTTGAGAGAATTTGGGAACAAATTGTAGCATTTCTACTAAGATATTTTATTGTTAACAAATTCGTCTATGATATCCATTTCCTCTGGTAAAGTACGAAGAGTAGCAGAACTCATAAAAAATAACATGCATTCACAGGCGAGTTGTGCTAGGCTTCGTACAGGGCATTGTTATATTCAACATAATATTATTATAATAAATTCAAAATGATGTAATTATATACATCACTGTGCTCTAATACATAAAATGCTTGTAAAAAGACCATTTTGAATTTTTTTTAAACGACTGTTTTTGTAACGTTCCGTATGCACCGGGTGTAACTACCCGACTCCAATTTTTTAAAGCATATAACTTGCACATCAAGTGCAGACCGACGCTGCCACTTGACGCCCCAACTGTTCGCATTTAAAAGCCCCCCCCCCCCTCCCGGTACGGACCCCCTCCATTGAATTCTTCTAAAGTGTTACTACTTTAAATATTCTCTTGGGTTACGCTAACCCAGTTCATACCCTGAGGGTTAAATTGACTTCAATTTCTGAATTATGTGTAACCAATTAAATACTATTCATCTGCGTGAAATTTGTACTCGGCAGGTAGCATTCAATTTACTTCAACTTTCGAGGTCATCTGATGCAACTCAATGGTTTACTCCAAATTATCCCTCGCAGGAGAGAATTAAATTCTCTCCAATATTCACGCTGGCCTTACGGTATTAACTTTACCTTACTATGTAACTTTTTCGCTGAAATGTTGACCACATTAAATAGAATTGAAGTGGGGCACCATGCTTTTGCGATAAAAGTTATTACAACGCATATTACAAATAGGCGATTGATTACGCGTTAAAAACTGTTGAAATCCTACAATATGTGTACACATATTTATTCATTTCAAATCGCACCTTTTTATCACGATGATCACCTGTTGTAAGCTCTAAAATTAAGCAAACATGGCTCAGTTACCTTTTATTCACCTGCATAAATTTCCTGATCAAATTTTTAAAACATTGAAAAAAATATATTGGAAAATCGGTCAATATGGGCAATAATGAGTGTAATCTTAAAGTGAATGCAAAATTACCAAAACTCTCAACGGAAATTGAACGGAATAACCGACTTTTCTCTTTCTTTTTAATCGTCTCGTCGTTATGTAATGAACCTAATGCAGAATACTAAAATTAGATTACTTAATATTTTCATCATTTTTAATTACTCTTAACCAGATCTAATTTCTAAAAATAGGAATAAAATGCATCATATTGTCAATTAATTGAAAAAAGCAAAATCAAGGCCATTTTTCCAAAAAAAACCTCTGTTTTATGTTGTATTTAGACCCTTATATTATATGTTTGAAAATATGAAATCGAACAATTTCTAATTGTAGGAGAAAAGCTTGTTTGTTCAATATATGGACTAAAATTCAAGCCTGAGGAAGCGCTTTAACATTTTCACACCTCCCCTAGTAAAAATGCTTCGACTTAAGTTTGACTTGGTTATATCTTGAGTTGGACACGTCACGATAATGAAATATATTTGCAAAAGACTATAAATAATCTTTTACGCGTTCAAAAATGCACACAAAATAAACTTATATCAACAAGAAGCTATAAACAGTTAGCGTTTTATATCTGGCCCTAAAACGTATCTCGTTTCGCCCCAGAGCTGAGGTGAGATGAGACATATGTAAATTTATGATTTTTATATCTTTCACACAATCACTATTTTTGAAACACTTTGTCCTTTATGAAATTGTTACATGACGGTTAAAATAATGTGAAGAACCACTTGTATTTAAAAAAAAACTACTTATGCGTATCTCGCCTTCGTCTCCCCTAGTTGGGATGAAATGAAATGAATTAACATGTTTTAATTCGCCTAAATCTTGCTCCCTGAATCGCTGAAACAAATCAAACTACCGGGAATTGAATGAGTGCCAATGCGCCTTAATTCGTGGCCCAGGTGATTTTGAAAAAAATTACTAAAAAATGTATTCCTCGAGACTTGAACAAGCGGTTCCAAGTGTATAAGTAAAGAGGGTGAACAGACGGATCGTCAGTGCCCCAGCGAGTTAATAATATCTTACGAGTTCGATTGAAAATGCTAGATGTTAACTTTATTCGCGCTGACCAATTCAGACGAATTAGAGCTCAAATTAAAATCTTGCGAATAATAATAATAATAAGTTGATAGACATATGTATAGTATGGCCACGAGTGGTACCCTGCTGACATTCGTACTAATTTTTGTGAACGAACTTTTTTATAAGAAGTATGGTTCTATTATCCTCAAGAATAATCAGGCTACTAGGAAGGTACGAAATTCGAAAGTCCACTTTTTTAACATACTTTATTTTGAATATATGTCAGTTTGGTTCGGATTGGTACCTTTGGAGACGAACCGAAGTTCTTTTCAATAAGAAGACCAGACAATTGTTCAGGGATAACCCCGAAATAAAATTCCCTAAGCGAAGGTGTGACAAATGTGCTGAAATCTGAATGGCCCTTAGGAAATGTGTCTTGTAATGTTGACTTTGAGATAACAGGCAATCTCCCAGAGTATTCAGCCTTATCCTTGCATTTTAATCTTTACAAAGATGAACGAACCCCTTCCGTAGTTGCTGATTGGAAGAGAAATGACACTTCAAAAGCACCAAAAAGTTGCAGCAGTCGCAAAGCGCTCTCTCAACTGCTGCATGAGCAAGCTGCAGACGAAGATAAAGAAGCGATATTATAACCAACTGCGAAAAGCAGGCTTACATCAACTGAACAAGAAGGTTGGACGGGCAAGACAGAATTCGTCCCATGTTTAGTGCCTGAGCGATGACTGAATTAGTAATCAGGGAAAATCAACGTTTTACGGCTGATCCGTCTCGCCTCTTTAGCAATCTCTTTATTTTTGTAAAAATTACATCCAAGATCTACAAGGCAGATGCTTTTTGGAAAGGCTTACAAATCTTTAAAATATTCGAATTCAAGAAAAGGACAAAGAATATCATTCATTTTTAGGAGATTTGCGACAACTTGATAAAATTTCAAGTGGTATGTCTATAAATAACTGTCGAAGAGGGGCAAAAGCACTTCGGCGCACGAATAACTTTTACGCTGCAGGACCAGATGATATCAAAATTTTCTGATAGAAATAGTTTACTTCTAAACATCAGTATCTAGACCGCATATTCACCTCACATTCAAAGTTGGAAACGTCCATTCTGCAGTAGCTGATTTTAGGATGCACTATAATCCTATCGAAGAAAGGTGGCTTATCCAAGCCAGAGAATTGTAGGCCAATCAATCTTTTGAACATACTATATAAGATCTTTGCACTTATTTTAGATGACAGTGTTGTTCGAAAAATTAGGCCTTTATGTAAAGAGATGTACGAACAGCATGTCTTAAAAAAAGCGTAGCAGGCTGACGAGAGAGCCTACCAATTGACAGGTGCGTCTGCAAAGACGCAGAAGCCCATCAGTGCGTCATGTCAATGGCTTGATCTGACTACCTGACAACTTTCGATTTACTTTCTCATGGAGTTATCATGTTTCTGTTGGAAAGATTCAAGGTACATCCACACATAGTGAGATGCATGGAGAGATTGATACCCATTTAAAAAATTAGATTTACTATCACATCTAGAAATTATCTTGAGACACATAACAGCGCCACCTTCCAGAGGGGCCTCTTTGAAGGCGACACCATGAGCCCTCTACTTTTTTGCATGGCATTTCGGCCACTACCTGTTACAATACGCGATTCTCCTGAGTACCTCTTTGGCGACAAAAATTATTTGAAGCATAAAGTGCCTCATTTCTTGTATATGGATGACCTGAAGATCTATGCTTCTAGTTTAAAGCAATCTTAAAGTGGTTTGAATATCGCTGAGGGGTTTACAGATGAGATTGGTATGAAATTTTGATTGGACATGTGAGCCAAGATTAATCTAATTCGTGGACGAATTACTGGCAATTCCGGGATACCTGAGCCTGTCGATATGAATTTTATTGGAGATCTTGACGTTGGAGAGACTTGTTTATACCTAGGTGTATCTCACAGCCGCATTCAGGACATAATATTAGGAAATGAGTCTTTCTAAGCCAGATATAAGCGCCTTCTTCCACAGATATACGTGGTTTTTTAATTTGTCGGCATGGCCAGAAAGGTATTTGAGACTAACACACTTGCCGCCCCGGTTCTACTCTACTCATTTTGGGTAGTTCAATGGACGAAGCACAAGTTTTTAGGCATTTAATATCGCAACGCGTAACGTCGCGCATTTGCAGAGAAGCTTGCATAATAATTCGTCCGTTCCGCGGTTATACATCCCATACTGTCAAGGCAGGTATGGACTTCTGAATTCCTGATTTCTTCATTATCGAATTGCTGTGGGTAAAGCTTACATAGTTGCAAATGCAATCGAGCCTCTCCTAAAAATGGTTAGGAAACACGAGATTATAGGCAATGGAGCGTTCCTTTACAAAGCATCTGAGCTGGCAGCCGAGACCTCTGGCCTGGACTTTAACAGCAGAAGAAAGCAAAGTGGAATACTCGATCTAGATGCCTAACTTCTAAAAGCCCAAATAAAGAAAGCGGAGGTTGAAAAATTACACCAACAGATCCTCAGATAGAAAATGCAAGAATCATGCACACACCAAGTACTTAGTACACATACTGTCCAGGTGTCATTAAAACGCAAGAACTATGGATATGCACAGATATAATTGGAACCTAAGAGAGATTTACTACCATCTTTGTCGCTCTTACGGCGTTATCCACGACTTTACCATTCAAAATAATCCAAAGAAGATAAAGTCAATCGTCCAAAACGAGAAACACCAAGTTTTCTAGAGCTGAGATTTTCGGACGTTTCACATTAGAGAACTGACATCGTTCTCCAGGACTTCAAAAATCGAACAATAATCGTTATCGAATTCTCGGCTCCCGTCGACAACAAGATCACTGTTTAGACGAAAAAAGAAGGGAGGTATCAAGATATTGTACCCAAAATATTTGATTTTCAATAATTGTCCTTGTAATCAGTGCTCTTGGAGGTGCGAAACTATCACTAGTTCGTAAACTCAAAACCTTACCCGCATGCCAAAAGTATGCCAAGGCACTTGTGAGATTAATGCAGCAGCCTGTTCTTTCTTGGGTCACTCTTGGGTCACTTCGTGTCATTAAGACTCACGAGGGTTTCATCAGCCTTCGTTGTGATTTGATCGTGCCAAGTGGGCACCCATTTCACGGTCGTGATACTTGGATCTAGATGTGTTTACCGCAGTTCTTCTAAGAGCTGTTTCATTTTTATATATAGAAATTGCTCCTTGTGGGACTTTTCATTAGTTGTTTAACTTTAACAAATTTAAATAAAACTCAATAGTATGTTACTTTTTATTTTTTTATTTTCTAAAAAGTGGTACATTATAAAATGTACACATTTGTTAGTTATGAACATTCCAGCTCTATTGGAAATAAATTTTTATCCAAATTATTTCAAAAAATGGAAACAGTTACAGTTTTCAATTATAAGGATTTACTGGCTACGTCCTAAGGTTTACAGGGATATTTCATGACTTATTGGAAACATTAGATGTTTCTGAAGCTGGAAGAAGTAATGGAACGCTACAACTAGGGTTTAAGTTGTTCATATTGTTTCAGATGCCTCCTTCTTACATTATCAAATTCTTCCTTGCCCTTCGCCATACAGTACACAGTTAAAAAAAATAGAATGTAAATTTTTAATTGGGAATTTAAAGAATTAAATATTGTGATATCTTAGTAAACAAATACAGTAATAGCCTTCATGAATACGACGTATAATCATGTTTTCATTTCAAATTATTTTTAAAGGTTACTTGCATGAAACAAGTTCATTAATAATATTTGAAATTAAAAGAAACCTTTTATCCTATAAAATAAAAAAATTTATTTATAAGAAAAAGAGGCAAGGAGCAAGGGAAGGTGCACTATAGTGTAAAAGAGTCAGCAAAGGAAATATTATTTAGAAAAAGGCAAGGAGCCATATCTATGTCAAGTAGACCTAGCTAGTAGAAGAATTGATGCCACATGCCTCTAGTGTGTATAATTTGTATACATAACTAAAAATCTGGATAAGCTTCAGAAAAGTAAATGCATCCATTATTGTATAAACGGCATACACGGAAAAATTTATCCGTAAAAAAGTCACGTACTTGTAGCCAGGTCTCGGATACGAGATAAAAAAAATGAAACAATAAATCCTTATTTATATAAAAAATGTATTGATAAATTTTGATATTTTTACGAATAGTTGAAATGTCCTACGAACAGATTCTGAACATTTAAGAATTAAATATAAAAAGGAAATAATAATTTTATTTGGGCTATTCAATTTTCATTTATTTATAAATCTGCACACCTTTGAGGATTCGGACCCTCGAACTGCTGAATCGACAGTTTCTAAACATAAACTAAGAGTGCGTAAACAAGCGCAGTCATCGAGGTTAAACAATATCGACTATCGAGTTCGTCAATTCTTTTTCAAAATTTGCAGATTATTTACGAAAATTCATCAATATTCGAGGAATTTTTCTAATATCCGAGACCTAGCTACTAGTTAGTGACTTTTTTACGTATAAGTTTTTCCCGTGCTTACGAACGTAGTTTGATGCGTTGGTTATGAATATAACCTTGCAAATACTCGAAAACGAGATTTTCAAAGTGAATTAGAAAAATTAGTCATTTGCCTTCAACGATCGGCGTTTGTTATTTCCCAAGAAAAGCGGAAGCAGGGAGGTACCAAAACTTTTTATTTAATTTAGATTCCGACACATCCCTTTCTTTTTTAAGTCACCCTTGTGTATTCTATCCACTTTTCTGTTTATCGTTTCCTTTTAATGGCAAACGTCTACCGCACGAACGCATAGTAAGAAAAAAGCACTTTTGCCAATATTTGACTCTGGCTAAACAAAACTTTGTTATTTTACAATAGAGTTTAAACTTTTTTGTCAAACTTTTCAGACATATCATTTCTTTTTAGATTTTCAAATTGATGAAAACAGTTCATGAATCAATGTAACAGCTAACTAAAAGTAATGTGCAATAGATTAATGTAAGAAAAAAATATTCTATAATGTTATAAACAAACTAATTATTTCGCGATTCGCAATGATTAGCTTGTTTCAATTAATTTACTTTGTACAAAATATGACAGATATTCCTTGCTTTCGTGTTTTTCATAATTACAAAATCTGTTAATTATATAAACAATTTTTATAAACGAATTCAATTTAGTGCCATTTTTTCATGAATAGGCTTCATTTTTTTTAGGACTGAATTCGAAACATCTAGTAAAAGTCTTCTTGTTGTCATATATTTCAAATTGATAAAAGCTATTAATAATTCCATAAACGAAAATGAAGCATTGAATCTTCGTGCCTCGCCATTTTGAAATAGATTTTCATTTTATGACTTTTAGGTGTATAGGTGCTTATGATTTATATTTGTGCAATTTTTTATGGTCGAATTTTTACTTATTGTTGATGTTCATGATTTTAATGTGAAAATGTTGCCATATTTCTTTCTTTTTCAAATTTATCCTAAAACGCAAATTAATTGGAAAGAATGTCGCCTTCAAATTGTTAAATTTGATGTAGGGCTTAAAGGGCTTACAGTAGGATAGGGTTAAAATTGCAATGCAAAATTTGGAAAAATTATAAAATTATCTTGAACATGTATTTCGTTTCTTTTGATTAATTATTCGATTCGCGCCACTCGGTGAAAGAATCAAGCGCGCTGACAGGTAAATACGAACAACCCGTACCCCTGCTACTCGCGGCAAGGTCACGCGACGTATCTTTAACCCTCATGAGGGCAAGCTAAAATCGTGACGTTAAAAGGCAAGCTGGGTCTCTCAGGCCCGTGGAAATTCAAACTCCTCTTTTCAGTAAATGTATAGAAAAACCTAAGAAGTTTGATCTTTTTTATTCATAATTACATTTTATTATAATTAATTCTTTCAAATTAAAAAATTTTTTAAATTGGAAAATGTGGAAAAAGACGAAAAAAAAGATATTTTAGAAAAAAGGACTGGAAAATTGAGAATCTTTCGCTATCCGATAATCAAATAATAGATCAATAGGTCGCGGTAGAGGCTTCAATAACGAAAATTCGGGAAACCCAGCAACGGTTAATATGCTAGATAAAAACAAACAACACAATCAATAATCACAGAACCAACTCAAATTACAATTAACAGATCCCCATCTCAAAACGTTACCAAATACCGGACAAAACATTCAAACCAATAGATAACACACTATTTTGAGATTACGAAGGCTTACCAGTATTAGGCGCGTCACTAAAAAAGAACAATACAAGAAAAGAAACAAATGAAACGATTTATTTAGAAAACAGAAATAGATTCAATTACGATTCATTTTTGAAAAACAACACACGATTTATTTTAGAAACCGACGAACTAATAGCTCTTTTGAACATAGACAGAAAATAATAGAACCAAATATTAGAAAAAATAAAATCTGATCTCATAACAGGCAATATGTTCGATTTAGTTTAGGAAAAAATTTACAAGAACCTCGAAAAATTTCTTACAATAACATTGAAGCCCGTAGGACAGGATTAACTCAAACCCAAACAAAGCACGTAGACTCTCGACAACAACTAACCGGCCAAACAGATATTCCCGAATTCACAATAATAACACTGATAATGAATAAAAAATCCGGTAATCAAACAAATAAGTAAACAATTTAAGCCACTTGTTTTCAATTTGGTATGATACAAACGCCGTTTCAAATCATGAGGAATTGGCCGATTAAATTTTGCAATAATATCGACGATAGTACCGCGCTATTCTTGGAGAAATTGAACGATTTAAAAGGGGATATAAAATAAACGACCGCGATATTTTAGAAAATTCAGACGCGCTACTAATCGATGATACTAAAGATTGGTGTTGGATAAATAAAAATTCTTGAAGAGCATTATTAGATTTTTATGAAGATTTAAAAAACGCCTATATAGACGAAAGATTTTAGGAAGAAATTAGACAAAAAATAAAATTCTGTAAATAAAAAAGAAACCAACACGTCCACTCATATTTAACCAAAATTCGAGAATTTTTTACAAAACTTTATCCTAGAAAAAGCCTAGACTGGTAATTACGCAGAACGTACGAGAACCTAAGAATAGAATACAAAATGTACATTACACGTAACGAGTTCGAAAACTTCGAGCAACTAAAAGATTTTGGTAAAGAATGGGAAACTCAGCTAACCAAACAAAAAATTCGAGGGCAAATTCTACAAATTACCGAACCTAAAACCGAAGACAAAAATGACCAGAAGCATAATAATAGTAACGGAAATAAAGATAATTCGGAGAGTAATTAAGATTTAAGGAAAACAAAAATAATCAAAAAGATAACCAAAACGGAAACCAAAACCAAAATAACCAGGGTAAAAAATAATACAAAACTCGATTTCTATTTTCACCATTTAGATTTCCATCCATACTTTTCCCAAACCAATACCATCAAGATCCTAGACCTAATTTTACACCTTGATTCCTACCTGGTTTCGAATCAAGTTCTAAACCCAGATGTCAATCAAATTTCCAACCTAGATTCACAAATAATAGACCCAAATACCAATACAACCCCTGCTACCAGATGTTACCAATGTTTAACCAAATGACGTTAGGTAACCGGGTAACAATACTAACAGGGACTCTCAAGACAAAACAAGTCCTAAATCTGATAAAAAACAAAACTCAAATACAAAAACTAATAAGGACATACAAAATTTAACTCGTTATCATTGTGTCTTAACAGGACATTTTAAAAGAAAATGCCCAGATTACGCATACAATCAGGGAAACTGGGGGGTGGGAATTAAACCAAAAATGTTATCAACTAATATCGAAGGGCCAAAATTTCTAAATCCGGACAAAGAAGAAATAACGGAAACACGTTTTCATCTAATGACAAAGTTCGAAGGTAGTTTATTTCGAATTTCAGTCGATACTGGTGCCACAGATTCATACGCTGGCTAAGAATCGCTGGAAATAATCCAGAATTCAACATTTTCAATATTTAAATCCGTATCGCGAAAAATAATGTTCGCGAATGGCGAAAAGGTGAATATAAAATCCGTAGGTATTCTGGTACAGATATGCTAAAAGCCCTACGGATGACCCTTAACTATGACTCATAAACGCACTACCTATCCCAACAACCGAGGTTAGAACCGAAAATAAACCTGACACTGTAGGAAAAAAAGGACGAATATTAGGGATAAAATATTTTCAGAAAATAAAAAAATAAGAATAATAATAATAAAGTGAAATTCCTGCAACAAACTCTACTAAGGATATCCCTGGTCTAATAAGCATCCCTACGAGCAACAAATTCGACATCCTCAAGGGCATTCCCAGCTTGGACACTAGCGAAGACTCAAGCACACAAGAATCACTTAATTCAGGCAAACCTAGAATTAGGAAAAAGGATAAGAAAAATAATTTAGGAAAAATTATTATGATAGCAAATACGAAAACGAACACAAAGATAGCGATATTAATCTTTAGAAAAATAAAAAGGTTACTATTCAGAATAAGTTAAAAAAAAAATGTCTAGAAGATAATGAGATATCTGAAATCGATAATAGAAAACAATGGGTTAGTTTAGAAAATAAAACGATTAAATTAGATCACATTTCGGATAGTTTAGGAAAAATCGCAGACCAAAATAATTGTTCAACAGAAATTGGCAAAGGTATTGTTGAGTTCAATAAAAGCCAACAATTACAATGAGAAAAACTCTTATGAGACAAAATCACGATCCCATTAAACAGCGATATTACCATGTGAGTCCAAAAATTAAAGAAGCAATTTACCAAACTGTGGACAGATGACTAGAATAAGATATAATAGACAGAAATAGTAGACACGTTGAGATCAATAAAATTTATTTCGAAAATTGAGTTAAAGCTAACTTACTTGCAAATACTTTTAGAAGAAAATTCGAAACCAATAACAGTATTCACAGTCCCTGGAAAGGGCATGTATCAATTTAAAAGGATGCTATTTAGTGTAACCAAACCTCCAGCCACTTTCCAGAGACTTATGGATAAAATCATAACCCCAGACTTGAAACCAAACGTTTTTTGTTATTTAGACGACATTGTAATAGTGATTCAAAATGTTGATGACCATTTATAATACTTGAACATTGTACTAGATAAAATAAATGATGCAAATTTAACGATGTTCCCGGACAAATGTAAATTCGGCTGCTCAGAAATTAAATATTTAGGCTTTAAAGTCAACGATAAAGGATTACAAACAGATGATGGAAAAATTCAACCAATATTAGAATTCCGTAAATCCAAAAATATTAAACAATTATAGCGCATAATAGGGATGGCAAGTTGGTATACAAAATTTATCCCACACTTCGCTGAAACAATAGAACCGATTAACAGATTATTGTAAGAAGATAAAACATGGGATATATATATATATATAATTAAAAATTTGTCATAAGAACAACCGCAGGATTTCGGCCACTACCATGTCTCACGACCGTAAGATAGGTGGTTACAGTCTGTAAAGGAATCAGTACGACGATCCAGCAAAAGCCTCGTGCACCCTAAGAACACGGAGCGACCCAAGGACAACCGCCTTCTGCATTTTTCCCGGAAGTGTTCTAGCATATTGTTGACACGCAGGGAAGCTTTTTAGGCCATTAGCAAGTGAAAGCTTGGCACCTCCAAGAGCGCCGATGATAAGGACGATCAATTTAACAGAATATTCCGGGTACAATTGTTGCAACTCCCTTATAAGGTCTCGATACCTCTCTTTCTTTTCATTCTCCTTGGTTATGATGTTTTTGTCAGCTGGCGCCGAAAATTCGATAACAACCATGGTTCGCCTCTCGAAGTCAAGAAGAACCATGTCAGGCCTCGAGTGAGCAACAGAAACAATTGTCGAGAATATAAAGTTCCAGTATATGCGGCACCTCCCATTCTCGAAAATTGAGTCAATTTCCCTAGGAGCATTTAGAGGAGCGATATTAAGGTTAATGCCGTAGGAGTGACAGAGATGGTAATAAAGCACTTTTAGTGCCACATTGTGCCTTTGAATGTAGGTCGTTCCCGCGTGAGTTGGAAGACTAGATAGTACGTGAGCTAAATGCTCGGGGTATGCATGGCACGCCCTGCAGCTATCATCGGGAATGTCTTGGCTCAAAATGTGGCGACGGTATGTTAAGGTCGAAATGACACAGTCTTAGCATGCAAAAATGAAACCCTCCGTACCAGACTTCAATCCGGGCGCTTTAAGGAAAGCAAACGTTAGCTCACAAGACATTGACTGATCCTTCACATTTCTGCGGAAGATACCGTGCATCCTCTTATCGAGGAGCTGTTCACGAAAGTTTTTCTCTTGTGCTTTCTTAATCCGGGCTTTCAGGAGTAAGCACTCGAGATATATAAGATTTGATGCATTTTGCTCACCCCTAATACTGAAGTCAAATCCGAGTGCTTCAGCAGCCTCCTCCGCTGCTTTGTACGAAACGCTCCTTTGCCCACTTCTTCGTGATTCCTGACCATTTTAAGAAGAGGGTGTCTTCCATTTGCAACTCTATGTGCTGTACCCAGAATAATCTTGTTGTGAAGACATTCAAGACTCAATATTCCGCGACCCCTTGACGGCGTGAGATGTACAGTCGCGGAACGGAAGACTTAAGATGTATGCTTTTGTTCATGTGCATAACCTTTCTTGTCCCGATATCAAGAGATCTGAGCTCGTTCTTCGTCCATGGAACTACTCCAAATGAATAGAGTAGTACCGGGACGGCAAGCATGTTCGTTGCAGATACTTTGTTCTTCGCCGATAGTTCGGAAGACCAAATCTGTCGAATGAACCTTGAAGGTTTCCAAAAGACAGATGATAAGTCTATGGGATGTCGAATCGAAAACTTTCCGATAATCAATCCAGGCCATCGATAGGTCACGCTGGTAGAATGCTGCTTCTTTGCAGACACATCTATCGATGAGCAGGTTCTCCCGACATCCGGCTACGCCCTTCTTTGAGCCTCGTTGTTCATACATTTCTTTTCAAAGTGCCTCCAGCTCCATCACAGGGCCCTTTCCCATGTGAAGAAGCATGGAAATGCCAAACTGCCGAACGATCGAAATCATTCTTATGATTGTAAATCGTAGAAAAATGCTTAACATTTTTAAATTGCTGAGGTGCTCCGTCGGAGAAATAGATACATTTGCGGATATGCGGATACTTTGTTGACAAATGTTCATTAAAAGCCTTCAGAAAAACATAAACTGCTACCGTATCATGTTCATATCAGATCATCCTTATCTTTGAAGTAAAAAACAATCGGGAAGATGGTAGCTTGATCATTGTTCCAATGAAAACCGGTAATAGCGTTTTGAATAACAAAAGGG
>NC_046664.1:115517698-115520827 GCF_010883055.1 Belonocnema kinseyi
ATATCTAACTACATTTTTGACTATATCGAGATGCTGTCCTCTTCAAGTTTTGACCGTTTCTATGGCAACCGCTTACTCCTAGCACGTTAGCGGGCGGATCGGGCCGGGGCGTACACCGAAAGTTGTTGAATTCCAAACCGAATGCGATTTTCTGTTTCTTGCGTACTAAGTAAATAAGTTTTAAAATAATTTTATTCGTACTTCAAGATTTATTGTAGTGCAATTTTTAAAATTATGTTGTAAAACTAAATTTAAAGATTGAATACAATTTAGATCATTTGAAAGGTGTTAAATAGTGTTAAATTTAAGTACATTCTAGTTAAATAAAAATGAAACTGTCGTTATATTTTAAATTTGATTTAATTGAATACAGGTATGTGGGTTCTTTCTTGGCTTCAGCGATGGGAGCATTCAAATAAGCTGGAGAAAAAAAATGCTCGTATTTTCATAATAATTAGTGAAATTCAACAAAAAAATTCGGAAAAGTAATTAGGACTCATAGATCTAAATTTTTTGGTTCGAAACTTTTCAGCAGTCGACAATGTCAAAATATAAAAGGAAGCATTTAAACTTCAGCATACCTATTTTGCATGGAAATACTTTATTATTCCAAAATTGTATTTCAAATTAGAAGTATTTTAGCAATTAAATAATTATTCCATTCAAAATTATTCAGTTTCGAAAATTGCATTATAACTTCAAAGCCTTTGAAATTAAAAGGTTTTGAATGAGAGAAATTTGAAATGAAAACAATTAAAATTACAGTGTAATTATTTTCTTGTAGAAGCGTAAAAATAAAATAATAATTATTAAAAGAAGCTAGTTTGTAAATTTAAAATTCAAAATCTCAGTATTTGTAAAATTTCGAATATTCTTCGAGTATAACCTGTCAATTCAAATTATTTAATTTTAAACGTTTTAAATGAAATCACTTAGGATTCGGCAATACACTTTTTCAGCTTTAGGTTATAAATAATTTAAAGCTGCAATAAGCAGATTATTCGATGTCAAACCTCGTGAAAAATTGGAATAAATGTAGTCTTTGAAACCGAAAACTTTTTATAAGGAGAGGAATTTTAAATTGAAAGGTTTTAATATGTTTTCTACTTAAATCATTCAAATTGAGTAATTTAATAAACAGAAATTTTAAGAATTATATTATTTGAAATTTTGTCATAGAGTTGATAAATTAAAAATGCAAGCATTAATATTTTTTAAATTTTGACTATGCCTTAAATATATAATCTGATAAATTCAAATTATATAATTTTGAAAGTTTCGAATTGAAACTTGAAATTCAGAATTCTAAATGTATGTATTTGGGTATTATCAGATTTTGAAGGCCATTAATTTAAGCCTAATTAAGTTCGAAGGCTTATAGTTGTAAATTTTACTATATTAAACCCTTATATTCAAAACCAAATTAAATTTCAATGTTAATTTTTTAATTGTTTAAAATTTGATTCTTAAATTCAGAATTTTTCAATGCTTTACATTTTTGATTTTACACTTTCAAACTTTTTTCTTTAATTTGAAGCATCGAGAAAAAATATTACATTTTAGTAGACACGACTTCTTTCACGTATAAAAACTGATTTAGGAAATACTTCGTGCGCCAAGCTGAACAATCCGTCGAGAAGGAAAAATGGGTGAAACGAAATCTACTGTTTGCGTGAAGAAACTCACTATCTTCGTTTTGACGTGAGTCTTCTTTACGTATACGCTGCAATGCGAAAATGACCCTCACGTCAAATTTTAGAGAGTAACTTTTTTCTCCAAGACGGCAGAAATAATCACGGCTTATCACATTAAAAAATATTATTTGATAACGAAATTTCGTCACTTATTTATTCCATGAAAACATTTATTCTTGTTTAAAAGATTTAAGAAGTAAGAAAAAAATCTTGATCGGAATATATTGATTTTTGGAGACCAAGAAGCTTTAAGCATTATAACGCTAGGCGTAAATAATTTAAAAATATCTTCCTTTTTAACTTAATAGACTCAATATTAAAATGGAAGTTTTAATATTGTCAGAAATAAATATTCACTTGAAAATCAAGTTCCTAGATGACAGTTTTGAATTGCCATGTTCATTGTCATTTTTTACATTATGTCTACTTGTCTACTGTGTTATGAATTGCAGTTAGAAGAAAGTTGTGAATAATACAGTAGAGGGGAATTAAACTTCGGTTGTCAATAAAGATCTTGAAAAGGGGTATACAATTTTTGAAAAAATAAGTCGAACACAAAAGTGCCAGATTATGTATTATTTGGTTCGATTCATAATTTCATTCAAATATGAAATTCCTTACAAATTTCTTTTTCATTATGCAAGAAATAAACATTGTTAATATCTTTTTCACATAAAAAAGTGAGGTTTTTTGCATGATTGTCGTTATTTTTCTTTATAAAATCTTTTTTGTTAATGAGGTAATTAATTTATAATCCATAAGCCTTTAAAATTTTATTAAAGAAATTGAAAGTTTATCAAATATTTAAATTATTAGAAAATAAATGTATTTACGAACAAATTTAAAAAAGGAAATTTTTTATTAAAGGAAAGAATTTTAAATAATTAGTTTAGCAAAATCAAAAATTTTGAATGGAATTAAATATGAAAACAGTTGAACAATTAAATGCAAATAAAAGCTTAATCGACCAGCTGGAAAGTATAGTTTTCTATACATGATATTTAAAAATTGCAACATTTCAGAAGACATTTGTCTAGGTCTATGAGGAAATTTAGAAAAAAAAATTTTTTATAAGTTTTTATAAGGAAATTTCTTTTTAGAATTTTTATTTCAAAAAGTCTTTAGAGTTTTCGAATTACTTCAAAACCTTTTCTACTCAATTAAAATTATTTTTTCATTCACTTATAAAGTAAAATTAGATTACTACTATTTTGGATTTCAAATGCACTATAATTTGGCGCGACCGAATATATGGTTGCCTGTCGCGCCTCTACAAATATGTGGAGGAACCAATCGGTACATATCACACCTTTTCAAGTATGTGGCCGATATATATATATATATGGGTGATTCCATGCAGGATTTACATTCAAAATTTTAATTGAGGCGAATTATTTTTTTTAATATTCTTTGATGAAAAATAAAGGACACGTAT
>NC_046664.1:115520927-115523809 GCF_010883055.1 Belonocnema kinseyi
TTTCGCTGGAAGCGGGTGCAATTTTTCAGATTAGCACCCGCTCCCGGCGAAATCCTGCGGTTGTCCTTATGACAAATTTTTAATTATATATATATATATCGGCCGTCCCCACCACTGATCCATGCCGTATCTAGGACCTAATATTTTTGCTTAAACTTTAAAAATGGCAAAAAGGAAAAATGGAGAACTCAACACGCGGTCAACTGTGCCAAAAAGTGCTGAACGGGCACAACATCTTCCAACACTTACAAAACGGCCCAGCAGCCAAATAGCTGATACTCCGAGGATCCGGAGTACCAGAGAGAGGAACTCGCTACCAGACTCATCGACACGTGAGAAATCTACTTACACAAAACTAAACCATAGCTGATGAACCAGAATCACCACCAGTAACTGGTGCGGAACCTGAAGGAGAAGGGGCGCACAGTAGGAAGAAATGCACTTTTTTCGTTCAAAAATGTCCAGAGTCTTCAATGTTGGTCCGAATTTTAATTTAAAAAAATAATAAAGTTCATCAAATTGTGAAGAACTTGACGCTCTGAACTTTTGTCTCTTCGACTTGTTTATTAATAATTTTTTCACTCAAAGTACGGAAAAACTGACATTTTTTACATAACAATTTTTTACGCTTCAATAACTGATTAGGTGAACTTTAGATTGTCCTAAATGAATGTTTAGGGACTCATAGAATACAAATAATTTTCTCATTAGTCCATTTATTTGTTCTAAACAAATTTTATGAACAAATTAGAAAATAGTCTTATTATTGGTAAAAAAATGTTCTGTTTACTTAAAAGTGCTTCATATTAATGTAGGAATGATATATAATCACAAGAATAAATTGAAATTTGATAATAACCATTGTTATAAACAATTCTTATGGCAAAATATTAAAATTTCAGATTTTTTCAAATTATAATTTTTAAGCTATTGGATGAATGACTGCTAGTCGCACAAATATTAAAAAAGTTAACAATAACAATTGTTATAAATAATTCTCGTTATAAAATATTCAATTTTCGGTTTTATCACATTTTAATTTTCTTCAATAGCTAAAATGGCTACTGATATTCCTGAAGAAAGTATCTTTTATAATATTTAAATTATTTATTTGAAGGAACCAGATTTTTTTCTACGTGAAACTGACAAAATTTGGAATTTGGCGAAGACGTGACCCCACGAACCAATGGCAATTGAAAATCTAGAGGAATACGAAGAAGAAAAAAATTAACCACTGCCACTCTCTAATGGAAGGCTACGAGGGAGGTTATATGAAAGAAAAAACGAGGACACAAAAAGACGAAATAAAAGAATATGACCTTAAGGAAAAAATGATAAAGTTAAGTTTAAAATTCGAAAGGGAAGCTTATCACCACAGTCTAGAAGTAAACAAAGATTTTGAAGAACAGGTGAAAAAACTAAGAGAAGAAACAGAGGAACAAAACAGACTTTTAGAAAAGAAATTGGAGAAAAAGGCACGTGTTTCATGGGAACTCACACTTAAAATGAGACATGAGAACATAGGAGGACAACAGGAGAAAGAGACTAGAAAAGAAGAAAAAAGGGGATTTGGAATCTGGAAGAAGATAGAAAGATCCAAGCACAAAGAGTGATAATCAGAGCTTCTGTCCATCATGGACCAAGTGAAGAAGAAAAAGGACAAATTGACGAAGAATGGAAGAGGCTGTGAGGAAAAACAACATGAAACTAAAAAACCATCATAGGCCAATAAGAAATAGATTTCTTTTAAACCACTTTAAATCTTTATCCATTAAGCATATATGCGTAGATATATACATATATACCTGTTACTGAAAATCCTAATAACCGATATTCATACTCAAAATCAGTGTTACGTAAAACCCGTCTCCGTTTTACTTCTTTTGTAATGATTGAAATTTACTATTAGAATACATACTTAAAACACGAAAAACGCCAGAAACTTTGAATAAAAAATAAATAAATAAAAAAAGACCACCTTACTCACTCACAACTCCAAACGACAACACTCTTTTTCTTTTTTTTTCTCAATATGTTACATGAACTAGGAAAACATGGAGAAGAACTGAGACAAGATAATCATCGAGAGCACCACACTCCTAGAAACCAAATTAGGGGAAAACTTAGAAAATTTTAAATGCTAATTTTGTAACAAACTCATACCTAAAACGATTTATTTAATTCATGACTCTTTTTGCAATTATAGACCCCTTAGGTACACACAAAACTACTCGAATTTAAAAGATGACGAAAAAACTTGCGTGCAGGGGGGTTGGGATTGCATTAATAGAAAAATACAAAGCCTACTTTAAATTAACCCTAGTTCAGAAAATTTGGAAGCAGGAATAAGGGATGATGCTTTGGATTTGGATATAGACATAGAAACACAAACCGTACAAGAACTTGTCAGAGAACTTAACCAAACTACAGTCATATACCTGAACCCCCGCGGGGGAGGGGGGCCTAATATAAGAGTTCCCATAAAATGGGACTCGAGACGGCCCTGCACGAAAGGGTTGCCGATTCGTGCCCGAGATTAGATGAGGGAGAACCCCTCGAGGGATCCCATGGTCCCGCACGATCGCTCTTATATGATCAGTCTGGGCCAGTGATCCCAGATCTGAAACGAGATGTGGTCCAATACTATGACAGGGCTATGACCGTGTAAATATAGTAGGAGACGCTGTAAATGACTGAGTTGCGCGCGCAAACCATTTCTCCTCTTCTGAATTTCAAAACTCGAAGGTGCACGATTGCCGATCGGAGCACTTCGGCGATTCTATTTATATATCTATCTGCTAACTACTTTGAAATAAATTCAGGAGATTGGGATTTTAATATTTCCAGATTTCGATGCTGATGATTCTCATGATTTGAATAGA
>NC_046664.1:115523909-115528953 GCF_010883055.1 Belonocnema kinseyi
AAATATTAATACTATTATATATATATATATATATATATATATATGTATATACGTATATTAACAATGATAATATTATAAGAGTCTTATTTATATCTTGATCCGCATTTGAAAGAAATTTAACAACTTTGTTTAAAATTAATTTTTTTTTGTTAAAAATTATTTATCTTTATCCAAAAATGTAACTATTATATGATTGATTAGAAATTAATCGTATATATTGGTAAAGTTGCAAAATCGTTTTTTTAGAGCATTAATCTTCTTGGTAAAAAATTCACCTTTTCCCTTGAAAATTTAACAATTTTGTTGAAAATTTGTTTTTTTTCTTGTTAAATTCAATTTTTTAGCACAGTTTTTATCTGGAAATTGTACTATTCCATTTTTGGTTGAAAGTTCATCCTGTACATTGTATTAGTTAAAACATCAATTATTTGATAGAAAATTAATTTATTTTGTTGAATAGTAAACTTTTGGTTAATCTTCTTGGTAAAAAATTCACCTTTTCCCTTGAAAATTTAACAATTTTCCTGAAAATTTGTTTTTTTTTCTTGTTAAATTCAATTTTTTAGCACAGTTTTTATCTGGAAATTGTACTATTCCATTTTTGGTTGAAAATTCATCCTGTACATTGTATTAGTTAAAACATCAATTATTTGATAGAAAATTAATTTATTTTGTTGAATAGTAAACTTTTGGGTTAACAATTGATTTATTATATTAATTAGATTTTTTTGAAGATTCATCATTTTAGTTAAAAACTGAAAACTTAACTGTTTTGTTACACCGTTCGATTTTCAAAATTATCAACTCGTAAATAAGACTTTTGAGTTCGGATTTATATATAAAAATGTGAAAATTAATAATATAAAGCGACTTAAAATAAACGAATTTAATTTATAATTTAGAAAGTTTCCAATTAAAAAAGAATTGTAATTAATCCATTTTTATTGATCAAAATGATTCAGTCTTTAACATTAAAAAATTTATTTATTTATTCTTCAATTCAAAGCATTGAAAGTAAGTATATATTTTTTAATCAGAAGTCCTTGAACTATTTCGTTTAAAAATAAGTGTAAACTGTTTTGTAAAAAAATCATCTTTTTGGCTTTGAAATTCAACAATTAAAAAAAATCCTTATTGACTGAAAAGTCAACTCTTGTTTAAAATTAATATCTTTTTGGATGAGTTCAACAGTTTTTAATTAAAAATTCAAACTTTTTTTGTTGAAGATTTATCCTTTTAGTTGAAAATGTAATGATTTTGTTGGAAATTTGTTATTCTCTTTTTTTTTAGTTGAAAATTCAATTATTTGGATAGTAAGGTAATTTCTAACATTTTCAATTGGCAAACTAAAATTTCTATCTCTAAATAATAATGCAAAAATATTAATCTGGAACAACTTAAAATAAAAACAATGTAACTTTTATTTTAAAAAGTTTTTAGTTAAAAAATTAATTTAATCGTTCAACTTTTAATGTTACCAACTGAAATTATTTTGAATTACTATCATTTTGAACCTTAAAAATAATAGCGTCATTTGTATTTTTTAACCAGAAATCTCTAAAATGTTAAAGTCATAAAAATTTTAAAATGGTAATTTCGTATTTTAAAATAATTTAATTTAAAAAATTGTAAAATTAAAAGGTGTTAAAAGTTTGTGTTTTATACGTATGAATTATTGAGAGTTTAAATGAAATATTTCTGAATTAAAAATTTGTCAAGCTTCAGTTTTAAAAATTTAAAATTCAAAAGATTTCCACCTCAAAAAATCATTTTCAGATTTAAAATTTTGAATTTTCTAATTTCATCCTGAATTTTGAATTGGAACAGGAAATTTTGTTAAAGCAATTGTATGTATTTCTGAATTGGATCAGAGAGTTTTTGAAAAAAAATATAATTCAGATCTGGGACAAGCCATTATAAACAAGTATTAAAAACTATACAAATTTGAACAGAGTGGTTCGAAATAGAAAGCCTTGAATTGTTAAAATTGTAATGAGCTAAATTTTAAGTTTGAACGCCACAATTTTAATTTAAAATAATATTCAAAATTAATTTGAAACTTGAAATTATTTGAAATAATTGGAAACACGATGTAAATTTTTGGAGAATTAAAAAAAAGCTTTGGAGAATTGTAAAATATTTAAAAAGAATAACAAAAATTGTTGTGATTGCTAAGAAAATTGAAAATGATTTTTTAGTCTGAAAAATTAATTTTAATTGAGTATTTCAAAAGATTTTAAAAATTAAAAAAAAGGAATCAGGACGATTTTAAGGCAATTTTTTTTATTTTGCAGTTTTTTTAATTTTAGGGAAAAAATCTAATTAATACAATAAATCAATTTTCAACCCAAAAGTTTACTTTTCAACAAAATAAATTAATTTTCTATCAAATAATTGGTGTTTTAACTAATACAATTTGCAGGATAAAGTTTCAACCAAAAATGGAATAGTACAATTTCCAGATAAAAACTGTGCCACAAAATTGAATTGAACAAGAAAAAAACTAATTTTCAACAAAATTGTTAAATTTTCAAGGGAAAAGGTGAATTTTTGATCAAGTAGATTAATGTTCTATAAAAAAAAACGATTTTCCAATTTAACCGATATATACGATTAATTTTTAATCAATCATGTAATAGTTACATTTTCAGATAAAGATAAATAATTTTTAACAGAAAAAATTAATTTTAAACAAGGTTGTTAGATTTTCGAACAATCAGATGAATTTTCGACCAAGAGAATTGATGATCTACAAAAAAAGACAAATCTTAAACGAAATACATGAATTCTTAAAGAAATTATTTAATTTTAAAGTGAAAAAGACGAATTATCTACAAAAATTTGAATTTTCGCAACGAAAAATATGAGTTTTCAATGAAAGAGTTAAACTTTCAACGAAATAGTTAAATTTTTAAACATAATGAAAAAACCTTGTTAAAAAACGTATTTTTTTTACAAAGTAGTTCAGCTCTTAGTGAAATAATCGACTTTTAAACCCAAGAAGATGTACAGTTGATATTTTAACCAAACAATTGCATTTTTGACCAAAAATGATACATTTTCAACCAAAAAGATTAAATTTCTACTAAACAAGGTCAATTTCCAACAAAATACATGAACTTTCAACGAAATTATTTAATTTTAAAAACAAAAAGAGTATTTCCACCCAAAAATTATGATTTAAATTTTTAACAATATAGTTGCATTTACAACAGAACGACTTTAGAACCAAAAAATATTTATAGTTTATAATTCAACCGAAAAATGTAATTCTTATTCAAAATGTATAAATTTTCCATAAAACAATTTAATTTCTACAAAGAAAGACGACCTTTCAACAAAACACATGATTTCATAACCAAAAATGGTATTGATAAATTGTCAGTTTCAAAAATGTATTTTCAACGAAAGAGATGAACCTTCAAATAAAAAAAAATAAAAATTTAAAAAAAGTAGTTGAACTTTTGATAGAAAAGAGGACTTTTTTTACAAAATAGTTACATTTTCAACAAAAGTAATTAATTTTTCAATCATATAATTGAGTTTTTATCCAAACGAGATGAATTCCAAAATCGCCAATTTCTTTAATTTCTTTCAAATATGGATCAAGATATAAATAAGACTATTATAATATTATAATTATTAATATACGTATATATTTATATATATAATAGCATTAATATTTATGTAATTATATTTTATACATGAAATAACATAACCTCAAAATATACGCATATCAAGAGGCGCGTGATCTATTCAAATCATGAGAATCGTCAGCATCGAAATCTGGAAATATTAAAATCCCAATCTCCTGAATTTATTTCAAAGTAGTTAGCAGATAGATATATAAATAGAATCGCCGAAGTGCTCCGACCGGCAATCGTGCACCTTAGAGTTTTCAAATTCAGAAGAGGAGAAATGGGTTGCGCGCGCAACTCAGTCATTTACAGCGTCCCCTACTATATTCACACGGACATAGCCCTGTCATAGTATTGTACCACATCTCGTTTCAGATCTGGGATCACTGGTCTGGGCTCGTCCGCCTAAGTGTTTCTTGATTTTCACTTTCAGTGTCTATGCTCTCAAGAATCTCCATGTGCTTCCCGAAGCGATCCCTGCCATCACGATCGCCTGAGGATACCTCCCGGACAACCTGACGTTATCTGGAACGTTAGCATCCTGCCACGGACGTCCGGCAGTCCGGTTAATGTAAGTGGAAAAAATAGGTCATTCCATAGTAATAATCGGACTTTCATTTGTGTTCTCGCCCTTTCTCAATCTTCCATCTCCCGCATCTCCCTCTTTGGCACTACCTCCGTAATACAATTTTTGGAAAAATGGTTAAAATGTGAATTTGTTGATGAAAATGCTGTAAATAATTGGCAAACATAAGTTCTTCCTAAATAATTGGAAATTCACATTATTATTCATCGCATTTCATCCAAGAGCTATAGATCTAAAATAGCTAATATTTGCGATTCACAAAAAAATAAATTTAGTTTAACAGTTTGTTGTTAGCATTATAATCCGTGAAACACTATCTTTTACCTGAAAAGGTACTTTTTCCCACTATGGGCTGCCAGAGCGACAAAAAAAAATTTTTAAAGTTTATTTGGTAAAATCAATTTTTTGCCTTTTCTATTTATTTATTTTGGACATTTTATTTAAAGGTTTTTCAATTTTAAAAAGATTCGTGTGTATGGATTTCAGAAGAAAAAATATTGTTAATTATTATAAGATTGATATTGACCTATCGAAAGATCGACCTTCGTTGCGTCTTGACAGGGTTGAAAGTTGTATTTTTAATCCCAGACTAGAAACTTGAAACAAGAGAATGTGAATCACACAAGAAGCAACGAAGGTCAAACCATTGATGTGCTTGTTATGGAAAATATCTTACATAGCTAGGGGTGCAGAGGGTTTAGGGACAGTGCAGCAACCTAGCCGGACGCCACCATTTTAAGTTCTGGTTCGCCGAGATCGGCGCGATTTTTATCATTACACAAACACAGATCCTTTAAAAATAAATTAATAAAGCTAGAAA
>NC_046664.1:115529053-115532873 GCF_010883055.1 Belonocnema kinseyi
GGGGGACATTTTTTTTGAAATGAATAAATAAGACCAGAAGCTATTAACCCAAGCAACTAGGGGAAGACTTACTTATTTAAATAAATAAATAAAACAATAAAATCAACCCACATACCTGGTGGTAGTTTACCTTATTTTAAAAAAAATTAGAAAATTAAAGTGATGAATCCATATACCCAGGGGATCTTTACTTTATTTAACCCTATTTCCCTACCTACTAGGTTGTAGACAACCCAGAGCGCAGTTTTCTGCTCCTGCGCACTCCTGCACTTTATAATTTTATATTTAAAAGATTTTTTATTATTTATTGCAAGCCCTAAATGGAGCTTTTTTGAACGGCGATGCCATTTTCAGGACACTGCGTTGTACATGACCCAGGGGTAGTGGATGTGTCATAAATGTGAAGGGTAGTGGACCAGAGTTAAATAAATTTGAAAATAGAAAAAAAAAATCCACATCATAATATCCACATAGTATCCCTTTCGTATAATGCAACGAAAACTTAACAAAAAAAAGCAAGATCAACTGTTAAATTATTGTAAGTCGTATTCTATGTGAAAATTCCCTTTAGATGGTCATGCAGTAATCGCAATAGTTGATTTCATAACGGTAAAAAGTTGAAAAAAACAAGATCTATAACGCCTGTTGACTGCTACTTACAGATGATGCGTTTGAAGTGTAGCAGCCAACAGGCGTTACACGTCTTCCTAGTGGGCACGAAACTATGAAAATTCCAAGAACGTCCTTCGGACATTCCTAGGACGTCCTATGTCAGGCCAATCAACGTTTCTAAGACGTACAATGTTCTAAAGATGACCTAAAGTCGTCTTGAAGACATGGACGTTCTTGGGACATCTTTTCAGTGGGCAAAAAACTATGAAAATCCCAAGAACGTCTTTAGGATGTTCTTAGGACGTCTTATGTCAGCCCAATCAACGTCTCTAAGACGTACAATGTTCTAAAGATGACCTAAAGACGTCTTAAAGACATGGATGTTCTCGGTGCATCTTCCTTACTGACATTAGAAGTTTTAAGAGCATCCCTAGGATTTTCAAAAGACATGTTATGAAAGATGTCTTAGGAATCTCCAAAGATGTCTTTGGACATCTTTAAATTTTTTTGCCCACTGGGTTCCGTACTGACTCTAAGACATCCTTAACTTTTTTGCCCGCTGAGATATATCTCTTAAATTTTTTATCGTTATAAAAAAACTATTGTGATTAATCTGTGACCTTCTAATGGGAATTTGAACGTAGAATCCGAATTTCACTAATTTATAAGTTGATCTTGCTGTTTTTTTTTAGTTTGTGTTGCATGATACGGAAGAGATACTATGTGGATACTATGATGATACTCTGTAGAGTATCGTACCAGTATACCGACAATTTAAGATCTATTATTTGTGGAGTATCCTTTCCATTTATTCGGTCCGCTAGGTCATATACAATAAGCTCTAAATTATTCTTTCTGTAACTCTAAACTGAACAATATTGTATCATTTCCGTGATATGGGTGGGAAGCAGTGGGCGTGTGAGTGAAATACCATAGGGCCTCGGCGTACTCAGTTGCAGAGTGCAGCTTGAGTTGAGTGGATCAAATGCCTTGGACGCGTTAAGTTGAATTATTGGACCTTCGAATGTACAAGAGTTTGATATAATAAAGTTAAATGTCAACTAAGTGCTACTGTTCTTGATTCGCCCAGAACCGAAGTTTACAAGAATAATAATCATACAATATTTAGAGGTTGGCTATTTCTGAGCAGATAAGCTAAATATTTGTATACTTAAGCTTGAGCTATGACTTTCAAAAAAACTGAAAGACAGCTGCTTCGAGAAGAAAAATAACTGCTTCTGAGTCCTTTGGCTTATTTTTATCGAAAAAGTAGCATTTTCATCTAGAAAATGATGAAACAATAAATTTTTTAGAACTGAATGTAGGAACAATTAGCAATTGTTGTCAATTTAATGAATATCATAAGGAATACATCTCAAAGACATTATTAGCTGAACCCGTTTAAAAAATAAGTCCATTCGTTCGAAAATATCCCATCTTTGAATCGGTTCATAAACATATTTTAACGATGGCCAAATAGCATTTATTTCCAATTGGTCATAGGGAAAAATTATTTTCTCTCACGCTTTATACCAAAGTTTTATGTTTCAATGGGCTAAACTTTTCCAATCCAGCAAAACGACTTTTTGCAATAATTTGTTTATAAAGTAATGCAAAATTTTGGTGAATTATTATCACCCACTGAAAATTTTTTCCAGATAGGTTAAGCACAGATATAAAAGTTTTATGTAGAATCTAGGAACTTTGCGTAAAACTGATACTTCTGAATAATACAGTAAGTCAAATTTGTTGTCAAATAAAAAATTGCTACATTTTTTCTCAAAGATCCAAACAACCAAATATTTTTGAAATTTGAAAAGATTTCTTCAAAAGAGAAAAGTGTAATCAAATCTGTAGGCTGAAAATTTATTTATCCAAAGAAGCTTTTTTTACCAACATGCCTCCAAGGACGTTAGTATACGTTGTTTACAGAAAATCACAGATTTGTGATTTTCGAAAATGTTTCCTTATTTTTAATTTCTTAGTATTTTTGTAATTCTTGAAACAAAATAACAACATTTTTTATCTCCCGAACTGATATTTTTTTGGACCAAAAAGAAGATTTTCCAAAAGTTTTTGAACGATTCTAGTAAAAATATGGAAATCTCATGAAAGTATATATTTGCTTATAAGGGGTTAGGTATGGGGAGGGGAGGACGTTAACAATGTCAGGAAAAAGCGTTATCGTACCTACAGACTGCTACTATAGACTGCAGACTACAGACAGACGCCTTCGTAAAAATCTATTGTTTTTATTACTTAGAGTATCTTAGAAATCTCAAGAATTGATGAAAAGCGTAGGTCCAAATCTAGATGAAACTAACACCTTTCTTTAAAAATGATCATAATGCTATGAGATTCTAGCTCTGATAGTTTAAAAGATGTGGCCCTCAGAAGCGAAAAAATTATGTGTGATATTTGATATTTTTTAAAATGTTGTATTGCTTATTCTGATAAATATATGCGGCAAAACACTAATAAAAAAAGTCAGCAATAAGAGAGTTCTCAAAGAATGTGGCGTACACAAAATACTTTTTGACAATATTTAAAGAAAATTCTTGAGATTGTTTGGTCATGTTTAGAGAATGCTGTGGAAATATGTGAATAAGACTCCAAAGCGCATAAATATAAGGCGCCAGAGGAACACAAGAGCTTCCATGGAAAGACGTAAGTATGTAAAAGAAGAATAAGTTGTATGTCTGGACAGGGATGTGCGAAGAGAATTTATTAACAAGAAATATGTGAAGAGGAGCGTCAGCGGGATAGTAAAAGTCTAAGACAAATAATTTTGGATACGATGACTCTATGATGCCCTAAACCTAGGGTTATGGCTAGACAGATTGCTCAGCGAAATACGACGGATCGGTATTGTGGATTGAGTATGTTGTTTCAATAAGCAACACGCGATTTCTTAATCGGATTCCCTAAACATTCCTTACTTAAACGTATTGTATAAATTCCTGGATCCCAGTAAAATAAAGAAGTCGGAACCGTACCTCCAACACTCTCGGCAGCTGTTAAAGTGCAACAGCGGAAAGAGATCAAATCCAAACTACACTGTGCCCCTATTTTTTCACCAACAGCATTATCGCCAAATATTTCAAACATCGTATTAATTTAACTTATAACATCCACATCTCATCATTCACTCGAGTTAGCCCGTGTTTTGATAAAAATCGGGGTTCACTCGACATGAAGTTTGAAAATA
>NC_046664.1:115532973-115562259 GCF_010883055.1 Belonocnema kinseyi
TAATGGTAGCTTTAAGAAAGCATCCAGAGGTGACTAATGTCACCTTCAACGCTCGCGGGTGCTGCTTATGTATAATAGCGGTAAAAGAAGAACTCCAAACTGAAATACCGAGTTCACTCGAGAAAAAGTTTGATAATAATAATATAAGCGAGGTTCTGGTGGTTCCAAACCTACCTTAAGCTGTAGGTCCGCCTATCGTGTACTTGACTACAACCCAGTCCGTCAACAATAGGGTAAAAACCAGGCTTTGTCCAGTATGTCGGGATACACTGCTCCCATCAGATCACTTGATTACATTATAAAAATGCGGTGAATAATGATATATTCCGGGACATCCCTATGCAAAATAAAGAAAATCCAACTCCAACCAAAAAATACCTTCGACATGCTGATCAGTAACCATCTTAAGCCTGTGACAACATTTGAAAAATAACAATCATAAGATAAGGCCCTTCTCTCATGACTTTGACGGTTATGTTGGCGGTAGCACTGCTGCTGACAAGGTTTCACATGCCAGATTCGCTGATAATGAAGAGCAGAGCGACTAAGAAGAACACCAAAACTGATAAATAATAATGAAGAGTATAATAAAGATTTTGAAACGCTTGACGCTTCCAGATGATCGTCGGGGCGCCCTTTATGCCACAGCTGGGGGCCACAGCATGCGGGTCCGTGGCGATAGTGAGCTGCGAGATGGTCAGGCAGATTTTACTCATGAAACAGCTGGCCAGCAAGAACATCTGCGACAAACGGTAAGTAGTGGAACATAAACGGTGTCTGCTGCGGTGCTTTCGCTAGCGAAGTTTGAAACGAAAATGGAATAAGGATACAATTTAAAAACGAAATTTTCTGCAAAGTATCCTAATATACAGAAAGTCGCACTAAGAGATCCTGTCGCCAAGGTGAAGGGCATAAGGACTAATCTAAACATCACAGAAGACCGAGAATTTAAGATTAAAGAACAGGTTGATTTGGCTCGGAAAAACGATAGCAATGAACATCAGTTTGTGGAAGCCGCGTCATACGGCCAAGCAGAGGCGCATCGAATAAGGGCAGTTCGGAATTTTTATTTTTAAAGACTATATATAGATCTAGAATTTCATTTTGCATCCTTTTTCCTCAGGAAAAGTTATAGCTTTTTTAGATTTTTAATTAAATAAAAAAATGGATTTTTCAGAAAAATCCAATTTATTCGGTTTATCATTTCAACTCGTTCTCATTCAGTCTGCATAAACTTAACAAAACAAAATTTGTATGCAAGATGCATTATAATGAGATATTCAAAAATACAGAGTGGACACGCTGGGGCTTATCAAAATGTATGGAGCCTCGCATACACTCCCATAAGAATAGCATTAGCGTGTTAGACGGGTTGTATACTTTTTGGTAAGCCCCAGCGTCTCCACTCTGTGTATGAAATTTACACATTATTTCTATTCAAACGTCTGTTCTGAAGACCATATCACATAAGGAGTTTCACATATTGCTTGTCCTCAAACACTTATGATATTATTTGGACGCAAAACTGAAGGGTTCAAGAAAATAAAACTTTAGGACTGAGCTCCCTGGCAGACCGAAGAAACGGAATGGAGCCTCTACAAAGTACGCGTTAATACCTCATTGGGTCCCCATTCGGTTTATTTTTACAAAACTCAAAAAAACAGCAAGATCAAATTTTAAACTGTTAAAATTCGGATTCGGCGTTCAATTTTCTATTGGGAACTCACGGAGTAATCGCAAAACTTTTGTTTGCAGCGGTAAAAACCTAAAAAATATATATAAGATCTATAACCCCTGTTGACTGCTACTTATAGATAATGCGTTTAAAGTGTAGCAGTTAACAGGCGTTATACGTCTTATATTTTTTTAAACTTTTTACCTTTGCAAAAAAACTATTGCGATTACTTCGTGACCTTCTATAGGGAATTTTAACGTAGAATCCGAATTTCAACAATTTAAAAGTTGATTTTTCTGTTTTTTTTTTAGTTTCTCAAAAAGGAACCGTATAGGGGCCCAATAGGGTCTTTACGGGTACGTTCTAGAGGCTCAATTCGGTTTCTTCGGTCCGCCAGGGCTGCTTTCATGCCAAGATTTAAAAAAGAGTGCACTCAAAAATTTAAAAACTAAGATACTTTATAAGCTGACCTAACATTTTTTTCATTTTTGGTTTAAAATATACAGGAGAAGTCCCTAAAAATAATTCGCAAAATACAGGGGTGGCAAAGCACTTCTCCAGTTCAGTTTGGTTCAATCTGGGCATGACCAGCCATGGGAAATGGGATCTGCCATGTGTTATGTTTAACGATTCTTTTTTTTTTAAATTATAGTGAACATTAAGATTGGTTTATTGAAAGTTTATGAAACACTGATATTGTAATAAATATTAATAATTTTTAAAGCATTTTAATAATAAACATTCTCGTGTAACGCAAAAAAAAATTAAATGTGTTATACAGATCTACCTACTTCCCTGTTGTGCATAACAAATATTAGTAAACAATATATAATTATAAATTATTTATCGAAGCATTATTGGATAATATTTGAGATTTTTCAACTTATTAAATCGTTATCATTTTTTAATATTGCATTCAATTTGCAAAAATGCCTTCAGCACTTAAATGGCAAAGAGCGACCTCACAACATTCAGCAATCCTTAAGCTTTGATACTTTGCACACTTTTTCCATTTTAGCAGAGGGTTTAAGAAAGTCTACTAATTGTAATCTAATCAACAATCTCTATATTTACTTACATATAAGTTAGTTTGGACAAAACTCTAACTTTATACCAAGCAGTACTCTCTAAGAAATGATTACCTCTAATAAGGGGGTTTCGCTTAAATGTGACATGGGGCTCTAAAACAGCATTTGTAAGCAAAGAGAATATATGTGAAACATACCATCCGAAAAATGATTTTTCTTCTTCCGATCTTCCATCTTTGACTTATCCCAAGGCTCGTTCTTAAACGCTTGATTGAGAGCTACGAAGTGCATGGAGAAACCAAACACAAATATTGCCAAAACAGCCAAAAACCTGGCCAGATCTTTCATAAGGTTACCAATGATGATAGCCCAGGGACCAAAAAGATGATGGAATGACAAGAAGTCGAGGATTTGTACACAAGCCAGTAAAAAACTTAAGGCAAAAAGCTGATTCCTTAAGTACAACAAGGTAGGCCATTCGGGTCGTTTGATTATAAAAAATCCCATCAAATGAAAGGCCACTCCAAATATTCCAAAAAGCAAGACAGCTAACTTAATCCAGCCGAGGCCACTTTTGTCGCTGGGGTTCGTCAGTTCAAAAAGCAATAAGCCAGAGAGCATCACTAAAAGGCACCATTCGTACCAGTAAGGCAGGAGATTATCTCGAACAACTGGATAAATTGGCGTGATGCCTACTAATAGCAAAAATACCATCAGATATATGTGTGATGTTAAATACGACATGAACTTTATGATTGGAACATTATTGTATTTGTGTCCCAGCGGTAGAGCAAACACCACCCACACTGGCGGGCAAATTAGAAAGGTGATGAAGAGTAACATTGTCCGAAAGGCATTCCAGTTCAGACTACCTCGCCAAAGTTCTTGGAGGTACCTTTGAACTACAGTATGAGCAATCACCTCCTTTTGTTCATTTTCAATCAGTACGTCTAAAAACTCGACGTTCCTTCGATCCATGGATGTTAAAATTCTCCCAGCAGAATCTGCACCAGCTGCAAGAGCCAGTAGTTCTGTGGCCATGGTTTCGCACTGTTTCCCAGCAGCTATTAGATCTTTTGCTCTCTCTTTTTCTTTCTCGGATAATTTCATGTAAATGTTGGATAATTTTGCTGCTGTATCGACTGGTGCAGGTGAAACTAGTACAAATTCCTCTATCGGCTTGTTGTTGTGACTCTTACTGCATATCATCATATTATAGACGAACTGAAAATTAAAGGAATGAAAAATGAGACGACTAAAATAAGTATTAGAATTAAGTAGATGAGATGGGTTGCAGTAAGGCAGAAATACACTAATTGAGAAATGTCCAGCAAAATACGCTAGGATATCCCATGAATCTCACTTTGTTACAAACAGGAATTGAAATAGTGTGTTATTACGTATAAATTTTGCAAGAGGTAATATACTTTTCCAACTTGCTATTTTCCCGAATTTTATTAAGTATTGATTTATTAAATTTAATTTATAGGAGGAGAACAAACTTTCCAAGCACAAAACATTCATAGCAACTAGTCTCGTAGCTCAGTGGGCGTGCTTTGAACTGATACATGAAGCAACTGGTTCTAAATCGGATAAAAGCTGTTTGATATTCTGACGCATGGACTTTTTATCAATTTTTTACAAATGATTTTGACCACTTATTCAAACGAATTCATACGTATATTTCATTGTTTCAACTCATCTAAATGTGTCTCGATTTGTTTAAATAAATCAGAAAGCAAAATTCAAAGGAACAAATAGCCGTTAATTGACCTTAATTAGTTCTTACTTAATGGGATGTATGTATGTGTTTGAGTATATTTGTATCCAAAATTATCTGAAATCCTACGCTGCCCATTATCCCGTCATTACTGACCATTGCCAGGAAAGAATCTCTTTCATTTGCGTGTGCCATCCTACAAAATTGTACCCGCTTACGGCGAAATCGCGGTTACGTTTCAGCTGTAACCGCGTCTCACAAACGTGAAATAGGTGGTTGCAGTCTGAGATTGATTATATACGACGAGGTAGCAAAAGTCTACTGCAACCTGAAGACACGGATCGACACAAGGGCGACTGCCTTCGCCATTTTCCCCGCAAGTGTCTTAACATTTCGTTGGCAACCAGGGATGCTTTTCAGGTTATTTAACCGTAAAAGCTAGGCATCTTCAAGAGCAATGTTGATCAAGTCCTCTCTTTATTCTCATTCTCCTTGGCTGTGATGTTCTTATCGGATGGTGCCAAAAATTCCTATGTGTGCGTCACTTCTCATTTTTGACAATTGCCTCGAGCGTGCAATGGAGTCTGCTTTCCGAAAATTGTTGTACAAGTTTTTTTCTTTTCAGATACTCTGTGTATCGAAGATACGCTCTGCACTTGGTGCTAGGAACTTTATGACATAAATTTCGGGCATAGTATACGAAGGTGTAAATGACACTGTGCTGGGCTGCGAAAATGAAACCCTCCGTATTTTAAAATTCAGGCCAAGGATCACTGCCATTTGCAACGATATAACCTTTACCCAGGATAATTGGATTATAAAGACATTGCAGATTTAGAAGTTCGCGTTTGCCTGGATAGCGTCAAATGTATAATCGCGGAACGGAAGAATTGATATGCAAGCTCTTACGTATATTTATGATCTAACGCGTGGCGTTTTGAAGGACTTCAAGCTCTTTTTTCTTCTACTGAACCACCCCAAATGAGTAAAGTAGAACCGAGACGGTAAGCATGTTAGGAACATATACGTTGTTCAACGCGGATAGATTTGACGATCAAATCTGTCGAAAAAGAGGTTTGTATCTTTTTCCAGGAGACCCCTTCACTGATGTTATGTGTTGCAGACGCCATTGCGGCCTGACCAGTTATTCATAGGTCTGTCAAGTGTCAAGATATCTAATAGCAATTATATCCACAAGATTAAGGTCGTCGGGAAAGCCAGTTATCGTTCCTTTAAATTATTCTTCGCACACTTGAACAATCCAAAGTCCATACCAATCTTTTTTGTGTACTTCTTGAAGATATTTAAAGCAAATTGAAGTTTGCTAGCACTAAAAAACATTCATCTTTAGGGCATCAATATAAAGTAGAAGAGTTAGTTTATGCTCACGATGATTAGTGTCGCCGAAGATGCTGTGTAGAAGTAAACTTATTTTTTTCAGAAGTTATTGAACGCTCTGAGGGAGATAGAGTCGATTATTCAAGACAAGAAGTGGAAAATTTTCTACGACTTCGATTTTCGGTGAGCTTTCTTCAATGCATACTCTAAGCCAGACATTGTTCTCTAGAAATTTAAAACCGAACTATATTCGTGATGGAATTCTTGGCTCCAGCGAACTAAATCAATATGGGGTCAAATTAATTATCCCTGTGATAGGTGCTCTGAAATGTGGGAAACTATCACTGGTTTGTTACCTTAAAGCCACACCCGCATGCCAAAAATATGCCAAGGGACTTAATAGAGGGACGTAGAAATTTGTCATCATTCGGACTCTCAACGTCATTCAGACACAAGAGAGGTTCGCCGGAATTTCATTGTAATTATCTTGTGCCCTGTGGCGACCCGTCACCAGTTCGCGAGACGTGGCTAAAGGTGTGATTTGTCGCGGTTCCGCTAGGCGCCAGTCTCATTGTAATAGACGGCAATTGCACCAAGTGGGTTCAAGAGTTCACCCAACAACTGAGGATCTACCCCCACACAGTGAACAAGTCAAAGCTGCTGATTATCAAGTAGCACACTGTTCATAAAATACCTGTGTTTTCTGACGCAAGATTCAGAATGCAACAAAAAGAGAGTGGTTCAGCGAGAATCAACAGGTTCTGGCTTAGTTATTGTACCTCTTCAGCAAGCTCCCTATTTATGTCAAAAATTCACCCAAGCCCAACCAAGTAGAAACTTTTTAGAGAGAGGTATGCAAGATCCCAAAAATACTGGAATACTAGACCAGATGGTATCAAGAACTTCTGGGGGAAGAAACTTACTGCTACACAATAACATCTGTCCCGCATCTTTATCTTATATCTGAAGATGGAGACGCCTATTTCGCAGTGGCTCTGTTATGATGTACTAAACACCTATCGGTGAAAGGCGACTTTGCAAACCCAGAACATTACAGGCCAATATCTTGCTTGGACAAGCTGTATAAGACCTTTACAGCTATCCTAAACGATGAGATTGTTCACTGCATAGTTCCTGTGTCAAGTGAGATGCATGAATAACTGACCCTGAAAAAAGGGAAAGAAGGCTGCTGAAAGAACCTGCTAATTGACAAGTGCGCCTGCAAAGGAACAGAAACATACCAGTGATCCCTATCTATGGCCTGGGGTTACCACCGCAAGGCTTTCGATACAACCTCTTATAGATTCATCATCTTTCTGTTAGAAACCCTTAAGGTTTATCCATATGTAGTGAGATGCATAGATATTGATACAGCTTTGAAAGGCTAGATTTACTAACTCATTTCGAAGTTATAACGTGACAGCGAAATGCTTCACATTCCAGAGGCAGTCTCTCAGGATTACACCATGAGCCCTGTACTATTTTGCATCGCACTTCTGCCACTATTCTTTTTTGTCTGAGTGACCTGAAGATATACGCTTCTACTGCAAAGAAACTTCAGAGTGTTTTAAATATCGACGAGGGATATATTGGAGAGATTAGTATGGAATTTTGATTCGAAAAGTGTGCCAGTATTAATCTGAATCAAGGAAGAATTAGTAAAATCTTCTGGGACTCTGGGTCCAGTTGATATGTGTGTGATTAAAAATTGAAGGAGTATCTCTGAAGTTTTGTTCTACCAGCGTTAAATAAGGTATCTGCGATTAACATGCTTGTCTTCCCGGCTTAACTCTACTTATTTAGGATAATTTTATGGGCGAAGCATAAGCTCGCGGCCCTCGATATCGGCATGCGTAAGATCATGCATATGCAGAAGAGTTTGCAAGTTAATTCATCTTTTTCGCGATTATACATCCAATGTCGTCGAGGCGGGCGCGGAATTCTGAAATCCCAATGTTTTCATAACCGAATTGTTCTGGGTACAGCTTACATCGTTGCAAATGGTGAAAATTCTCCCCTAAAAGTGGTCAGTAAACACGAACTGGAGAGATTGAGAAATTCGGCCAACAGCTTGTCGACAAGAAAATGTACAGAGACTTTCACATAGATTAAAATAATAAAATAGTATTTGTTCTGATCGTTTCTCTATGAGGTAAAAAACTACCACTGCTTCGTAACCACAAAGCCATACCTGTTGGCGAAAAACATGCACAGACTCTTGCGAAAACCGTGCCGAAAGCTGAATGGCACCTGGATGAGGTGTCTAGAACGGTGACTCTGGGATATCGGGTGACCTTTCAGAGTACACAGCTTTATTCTTACATGCGGGGCTCTACAAGGATGGAAAAATCCCTTTCCCTAGCTTATCATGGGAACAAGAATGACAACACCAAACATAGTTGCAGTAATTGCAGTTCAAATCAACAGAACCCGCAGGGCTCCCGACAATGTGTCGGCCAAGAATGCCGACAACTCTAGAGCTGCGGGAGCCAATGAAGATGGATTGAATGCAATTGAATGCTTGAGTTCTACAATGCGAGTGAGGCCCCTGAACGGGGTTACATGGCACGACTGCATGCTCTGTGATGCGTGAAACACCCGGAGCAACCGCACTTTTTGCATCAACGTCTGCGAAACCATGCCGAAGTACACTAATGAAGGTGCTATGTAAGCAAAACGCCTACTCTATAGCAGCTAGAAAAGGCCGGCAACAGAGAAAGAGAGGCGACTCTAATACCAACAACGGGCAGGCAGCCGATAGAGGAAGAGCGATGCTTCATGATCCTAAAAAACAAAATCCATGTTTCTGCTAAGCCTAAGATACGGCTGAAATGGATTACGAGCTTTGTGGAGGTTTTTCCGAAGAATCCGACCTTTGAACTATCAATTGTTGTGTGTATAATGCAGCGAGAGCTTTGACCGATGCGAACCGTAAAAGAAAACCAACGGTTTATCATGAGACCAAAAGACAAATGCATCAACTCGCCATGAAGATAGGCTGGGCAAGACAGCACGCGTCGCACATTCAGGGTGTGATTGACTACAACATATCTGGCAAGCATTTTACCGCCAAAGTTTGAAAGTTTGCGCGCGAACTCCAGGTCCGTTATCACACACTTAACAAGTCAAAGCTGGTGACTAACAGGCAGCATATTATTGAGTGAATACGTATACTACCTGACGCCAAGAGAAGTCTAGAGCGGAGAGAGAGGTGGGTCTGGGAAATTCAACAGTTTCTCTCTGACCCATGTTGACTCTTCCAAGACCCTCCAGTTACTGTCGACCACCCGCCCGAACCAGAGGAGGTCGAAGTATTTTGGAGAGAAGTCTACGAAGTGCAGCGTAGACTGGACGAAGACTCAGATAACATAAATAGCTTCAAGGAGCTGTGTGATACCGTCATATCACCTGATGAAGATTGCCCACCCATCACTACCGAGGAGGTGAAAAAAGTATTAAGAGGGATAAAGAACTATTTCGCACCGGGACCAGATGATATCAAGACCTTCTAGTGGAAGAAGTTTTCTTCAACCCAACAGAATTTGACCTGTATTTTCACCTCAAATTTAAAGTCGGAAGAACCAATTCCGTAGGTTTGGTTGGAAGGGCGCACAATACTTCTGCCGAAAATAGGCAACTTAGCTGACGCGAAGAATAACAGGCCAATCACTTGTCTGAACACACTGCATAAGATATTCACAGTTATCAAAAATGATAGGATTGTTCGGGCAACTGAAACTATGTGACAAGAAATGTATGAACAACGCGACTCAAAGAAAGGCGTCGCAGGATGTCGGGAGCACCTGGTCATCGATAGATGTGTTTGCAAAGATGCAGCATACTACCAGCATGACCTATCGATGGCCTGGATTGATTACCGGAAAGCTTTCGATTCGAACTCCCATAGACTTATCATTTCTCTTTTAGAAGTCTTAAAGGTTCATCCGCAAATCGTGAGATGCATAGAGAGATTGATGCCGCTTTGAAAAACCAGATTTACTATTTCATCTGGAAAAAATCGTGTGACAACTAACAAGGTCACCTTTCAGAGAGGCATCTTTCAGGGCGACACCATGAGCACGCTCCTCTGTTGCCTCACATTATTGCCACTATCCCTAACAAAATGCTAAAACACTTGCGGGAAAAATTCAGAAGGTGGTCGTCCTTAGGTCGCTCCGTGTCCTCATGGTGCACGAGACTTTTGCTGGATTGTCGTATTGATTCCGTTACGGACTGTAACCACCTATCTCTCGGTCGTGAGACGTGGTTCTAGCTGAAATTTTACCGCCATTTCGCTGGGATCGGATGCAGTGTTTGAGATTAGCACTCGTTCCCGGTTACATTCTGCGGTTTTCCTTATGACGAACTGTTAATTATATATATTTTTATAATACAATGTAACGTATGAATGGAGAGTACAGAATTCAACACTAGGCTTTGAAAGATTTTTAGAGACAATTTAAGAAGGACACAGTTGGAATAATTGCGATTGGTAGCGGTAAGAGTGTAAATTTATTTGGACTCGATATTGACATATTTTGAAAAAATTGAGTTTAGTATAATTGAAGAGACAGATGCAATAACCACCTTAGCGCTCGAACACGCAGAGAACGATCTCCGCAGAGCAAATTTGGCTAATTGTTCAATTTTGAGTGTCGACAGTCAATACTTATACAGAATTTTGTCGCGCATTTTTTTTTGCATGGTAACTAAATTCAAAGATTGTTTTATTTCTTAGTTATTTCTGAAAAACGGAATTTTTTAGCGAAAAGATGTCAATACTTTTTTGCTTTCAACTCGCCAGATCTTAGCCGGGAATTAATATTTGTCTTGAAAATTTTATGTAACATTCTTCAACATATTCTACGACCGTTAGATTGCTTACAAAGTTTAAAAACATTTCAGTGAATACATTCAAGTGAAAAAGTTGGGTGAAGAAGTTTCCAATTTTGACAATTTCCAGTGAGAAAAATCTTCCTTAGGGATCAAGGAAGTTTTTCCAAAAAGTTTGAGATCTTTTGTTATCTGGGGAAAAAACTGAGGGTGATATTAACATTGTGTACGTTGTCCTGTGCTCGAATCGGATCGCGAGCACTTGGAGCGACGGGTTTTCGTACGTTGGCGTACGATCCGAGTCGAGCGCAGCACGCTGCACATCATTTTCACAACACTCTCACTTTTCTCCCCTGTTGGGAATAGATCTAAAACTTTTTTGAAAAACTTCTTTGATCCTTGAAGAAGATTTTCCTCATTAAAAGTTGTCAAAACCGAAACTTTCTCACGCAACATTTTCATTTGTATTATGTATGCATCCAAGATGTATTTTTGAAGATAATATTTTTGAAAATTCTTAACGCGGTCCTGTTTTGTTTTTTAAACTTCTTTAACACTCTGACAGTCGTAGAATATGTTAAAGAATGCTATGCAAATAAAATGTTGAAGAGAAAATAGCAATTCCCGGCAAAGGTCTGGCGAGTCGAATGCAAAAAAGTATTGATTTTTTTTCGTTTGAAAAATTCCACTTTCCTTTAAAAACTAAAATACTAAACAAACTTCGAATTTAGTTGCCATAAAAAAGCGCAATAAAATTCTTTACAATTATTGTGGCCCTTCAATTCATGACTTAAGCGAATACATATTTTCGTGAAGTTTGAACTCAAATAACTCACCCTCTTGTCTTCCATTAGTGTGTAGGTGTCATGCTCTTTTTCCATGAGATACTTAAGGACATCGTTGTGGCCTTCGGAAGCTGCAAACCAGATGGGAGCACTTCCAAGGTTTGTTTCATTTTTAGGAGATGCTCCACTTTCCACTAAGAGTTTAACGACGTCGAGGTAACCTGCTCGTGCAGCGCAATGCAAAGGCGTCCAGCCGTTTTTATCTGTGGCGTTTATCTCTGCACCTTGACCCAGCAGGACTTCGACCATCTGGTAATGGCCGTGAGTAGCCGCGATGTGCAGTCCCGTCTTTCCGTAACGATCAGCACTATGCAACAGTTCTGCAGACCTACTGAGGAGAAGACCAACTACTGTGATGTGGCCTCCAAAACATGCTAGGTGAAGGGGGTTGAAGCCATTTTCAAACGTCGCTGCATCTACCTGTTGGAGTTTCCATGAGATGTTACTGATGGTTTAGTTTATTAATTTGTAATTGGGGGCCTAACAAGGTTGCTATGAAAGTTCTGATTTTAATTTCTAAGCAAATTATAATTAATTATTAATTAATTAAATTCTATTTATTGTATATATTTTCAGGGTCTATTTCGTAAAAATTGTAGGACCACTTTTTAAAAAATAGAGTCAATTTTATTCAATTTCGGCATTTTCGGCACTAGTTTAACATGTAGTTCACGAACAATGCATGGGCACTCTCAGCATTTTAATTTATAGTAATTAAGAGGGTACCTCTATACAGATTTTGTTAATTGTATAAATCTAAAGTATAACATTTTAAGAGTACTCTGTTAAATTTTTAGACAGAAATTCGGAGCAGTTTAGCTGCTATGGATATTTTCGGTAACGTCCTTCAGCGCGCGGATTAGGTAGGCAGATGGGCGCTGGGACTTGTAACGCGTTTATCTCGAAATCAGATTTTTCCGATTTTCCGAGTTTATGGGCACGAGAACTCAGCGAATTTTCAACTGATCGAAAAAAATGCCACTTTAAAGATAATTTAATTGTCTAGTCGATATTCCTCTTTGTTTTTGTGCAAAATTATTCTTTAACCACTTATTTGCATAAACAATAAAAAAAAATTTCGAATTTTTTTTTTCTCATTTTGTGAAATAATTTTTCCATGTTTTAAAAATAGGTATATGGCCGAGGTCTACATCTTATAATAACAACAAAAATCGATTAAAATGTTTCAGAGAGGCACAGGACCGATGGCGTTGCCCATAAAACCAGAGGAGGACAAAAAGTTGTCAACTTTCGCGCGTCATGGCGACTTTGCTTATTAACATTTTGCATTGAAAAATTTTTTTATGGTAATGAAACGTCAATAAATGTCAATCCAAATTTGAGATCGAAACATTGTGCACTTTTGTTACAAAAAATTCCCAAAGTTTTCTTCGATTTTTCGCGGTCTATATAGGGATACCCTCTTAAACGCGCAGGTAGAGAATTTTAAAGAAATGTTGGTATTAGTGCTGGTTGAAAATAAAGATTTTAAAAATTCAAATTCTTCCAACACGTAGGTGCATAGATAATTCAATGAAAACCATTGAAATTTTAGTCCCTTTCAAACTGATAAAAGTAACAGTATCGCATAGCGGCAGCACTGGTCCCTCTCTCCAGATCGTCTGCTGTACCAAGCTATTCAAATGCACATGACAGTTAATCAGCGATAGTTAGGTTTAAAATGCGACGTTGCATGATCTAAGGGTCTTCCGCTGGCCCAGTAGTGGTAACTATGCGCATACACTCATGCTACAAATTCTAAGCCAGTAGCGCATGAAATTTTCACCATGCGGGTCTGTGAAATTTTTTAAATATAGTATGGCTTCACGTAACTCTAGTATTTGTACGAGGATGGGATTTGCATACAACCTTAATTGTGCTTTTTTAAGGTGGACGAAAAACTTGAAGTTCGAACTAGTCAAGTAGAATTTGAGTAGCTCCAATGCTTCGAGTACTCGAATGCTTGGTTAATCTCGAAATCGACGCTGAAAGAAACTGGTTGGACCAGAATCTTAGACTCGAATTTTTTGAACACCCTTGTTTTATGTCTCCGATTAATAAAAATTATTTTCTCTAATTGAGCAAATTAATTAAAATCTTCTTGTCAGTGATATTTCTTAGACCAAACTTTGAAAATTGCATGATAAACTGTCAATCCCTCACCCCTCTCCGTAACATTGAACACATACTTCAAATTGTTATTCACTCTGTGTTATAAATAACAAATGCCAAAAGAATAACATATATCATATTTGTAGATTGAAACACATTGTTATTCAAGTTCCTACAGGATATATTTGCATCTTCAAAATTGAAAGAAGTAAACCGCCGTCACACCCATCTGATCAAGATTTATAAATGGTTGAAGAATTACATTTATATAGAAACCTTTATTAACTCCCTATGATTGAAATAAGGCCAACAAATACTAACACATGCGTGGTTGTAAACAATTTTAAAACTTTTTATAGTGCAAAAGGGGCGTGGCGGACAAATTCATACTTCTGGTTGCCTCATGCAGGACTCTGCACAAAGTTAATTTTATCTTATTGTACGTTGCAGTAATGGAAGTAGCTACCATCTGTTTCAAAAATCCTAGCCACTCTACAAATCATTGAATCACTCAATAAAAAAAATCGCTTGAAAGGAAAAACATCTTGTTAATCCTCGTTTCATTATGAAGATTTGAAATATCATTTTAACACGATGCCTTTATAAGTTTTGATGCTTTGCAAAGAAGATAAAAAAACGTGGGTAAAATCACCTTTAATAAATTGGTAAACTTTTGACCATCATATTTCTTTAAAAATGGATGAATTCTTCTGTACAAATTGAGTACTTACCTTGAAATTTCAATTATGAGTACATTTTTGAAAAAATCGAGAATATTTATAACTGTGGTGCTGGCAGTAAATAAAAGCGAAATATGTAAAATCAGCTTCTAATCAAGCTTTATGGTTCTACTGAAGCTTAAAATTTTCCAAAACATTAACAAATTCAATGGAGGATTTTTAAAAACAGTTAATCAAATCAATAACAAGCTATCGCACATTATGTTTTGTCGTTTTTTTAGACCGAAGGGACAAAAGAAATAGATGAGAATCTCATCGGGTCCCAAGGTACCAATGTACTTATATTAGAAGCTAAATCAGCATTCTTCGCTTGTATTTATTACTAGGACAAGAGTTATTAATATTTTTGCATTTTAAAAAAAATATTCATAAATGAAACTTCAAGGTACTACTCGATTGTATGCAAAAGAATTCTTGCGTTTGACTTTTTTCTATTTTGCTTAGCGAATAAGAGAAGAGTGGCAAAAACAATGATATATTAATCATTAAGTTAATATATTATCCATCTATCTGAAAAAAACAGTATATTTAAAATTAAATTTGTTTAATTCCATATTCAATTAAAACTGCATATAATCGTCCTTTAAATTTTCTTATGAAAAAATACGAAGAAAGTAAGATTCGAATATCAAATACTTGAAAGTATCATGACCACGTATCACATATATATGTCAGATGCAATTTATTTGTATTAGCTGGACTTATCTCGAACTTCTTAAAGGTCTTGAAATAAAGCCTTCAATGTGTTGAAGAAATGTACAGATTTTAATATTTTCACAATTAAATCAATCGTACCCAGGTGTGAAATTCGGTCAGATGCCAGAGCTTGAGCATCGGCCCAAAGTCGGCCCTGCTATAGTAACCGATCTACGGTAACCAGAGTGGGGTCGACTAAGATTTTTTCAAGCTGCCATGGTTGTACTGATGTTGGCGACGGACTTCGGCGGCGAGCGAAAAGCCGACCGTCGGCCCAATCTTGGCCCAACTATGGTACGCCAATCGGATAAATCGTGGCAGATTTTTCGGTACGACCGCAATAACGCGTTCGGTCCGACTCTGGATACAGCAGTCGGATTGTCATAAGTCACCTTGAAGCACCTGACGGTCGGTCAAACCTTGGCCCGAGTATGAGCAGACCGTTGTATAATCTCTGGTTAATTGTTACAAAGAGATCGTAAAAGTGTAGTCAGCCCGACTGTGGTCAAGAGCTGGCCCGTCCGTCGACATCACATGTGCCCGTAACATTGGGTACAGATAACCTACTTCATTTCTATAGATCTGCTTTCGGCCACAGTTGATCTGCTCGTAATATTGGGAGGTCGAATTGGTGTGTTGCACGTAGAAATTTATAAATATAATTAAGCAAAAATGAAAAAAACTGTTTTAATTTGTGACACAATATCACAATTGAAAATGTCGAAATGAAACATTCAAAATTATCAATTGAATACTGCTACGTATTCAAAATGTATCTATTTTAATATGTAGTAAAGTCAATTTTAAATCCTGCAAAATTCAAAAATTTGCTTTAAAAAAAGCATGCGAAAACTAGGCATTCCAAATTTAATAACTTTAAATTTCCGATCAAATAATATGTTTCAGTGAATAGCATATACACTTTGAAATTAGAATCATAATCATCTTTTTTTTTATTTTAGATTAGGTTATCAATTTTTCATAAATCTATAAAAAAGCCAACATAATGGCCATTTTTTCTATGTTGAAATCCCTTAAGTTTTATAGAGTAACAATAGTTAAAGATGCTCCAATATTGTATAATAAACAAGCACATTTATTATAAAATATTATTTGTTCAAAGTATGTTTTCTACGGTTTTCCATAAGTTTACGTTTTTTTAATTATATGGCAAGAACTTTGAATAAAAACAATATAATGACCAAGACATTTTTTCGTGAAATTATTATTATTATTAATATTATAAATTAATTTAATAAAAAAATCCATTCGCCAGGCATTTCTTGACTTTTCCAAAATTTTTGACAACTCTTTTGTTGTCACATACCCAAATAATGCATACATCTATTAAATTTATTCAAAAGGTCATAGAATGTATCAACTAAATATGCATTTTACTGAAATTATCATGAAGTTCCCAATTGAAAAAAATGACATAAAAAGAAGGATTTCTCCGTCCAGAAATGCCCGAATAATGCATTTCTTAAATTTGTTTAAAAAAATCATCAAAGGTATTAACTTATAACAAATGTTGTCTAATTTATTATGAATATCCCAATGAAAAAGCCCGAAATAAAAAAAAAAAAATTTTTCCGTCGACAAATGCCCAAATAATAAATTTGTTTATTAAATTTGTTAAAAAAAAATAAAATTGGTAACAAATTAAGAATTTTTCTGAAATTATCATGTAGTTCCTAATTACAAAGCTGACATAGATTAAATGAATTTTTATATCCTCAAATGTCTGATTAATACATTTTTTATTTAGATTTGTTTAAAAAAATCATTAAATCTATCAACTAATTATCAATTTTGCTTAAATTGTCATTGAGTTCCCAATTGAAAGGACTGGCATTGAAAAAAAAGAATTTTGCTGCCGATAAATGCCCGAATAATGAATTTGTTTATTAAATTTGTTTGAAGAAAATCATAATAATAATCAAACACATTAGAAAATTTTCTAAGATTATCATAAAGCCCCTTATTAATCAAAAAATTATAATAGAAAACAAAATTTTTGTCGGAAACTTTCGGCCTGGTGCCTTTGTTCAAGAAATTTGTTTTGAATTTTAACAATAATGATCCCAAGAAACATTACTTGATCATCATGTTCTTTTTGTCAAAATTTCTCGCAATGTAATTTAAAAAAGTAAAATTATGGACAATCGTAAAAAACATTCTTAGAGCAAACAATTTGCTTATAATTTTTTTTATTATATAATATTGGAATATTTTTGAATAATGTGAGTCTATAAAACTTAGGCGATATGAACAATATTTCTATTACTGAGGAGCACCGAGAGCTTCAAACTATTCAGCACACTTTTTGTAACCAAACTTCAAGTGCTTCGACAGCCAAGTGGTTAGAGTGCGCGGTAAAATACACTAGTTCAGGTAGTTTATGTAAGGTTCGAATTCTGGGCGAGTAAGATATTTTAAAGCGTTAAAGAGTTTTTAAATTCATTTTTGTCGAAGGTTATGCCGGCTCCATCTTAATCGATGGCTCATATAGGGGACCAAATGTCGGTCCGACGTGAAGAAGCCAAAGGCGGTTGACCTTTATTATTTAGCTGGTTGGCCCGACCCGTGGTGGATAAAGTTAGACCGACCGTCCGACGGTTGGCCCGACCGTGGGTCGATGGTCAATTCGCACCGGGGTAAAGAATAATTCTGACCAGTACCTGAACATGTAGGAAATCCTCATAAAAATATATTAAAAAAGGGTTAGAATTTTTTGATCTTAGACTTACTGAACCCATGAGAAAAATTAACGTCAACACCCAAAGCAGGACTGCGGCCCAAAGTCGTAGCAACTTTGGCCCGCTGTAGATCGGCAGCCAACGTTGCGCCAACTTTTTTATTTATAAAAATCTGCCCACCTCGCGGGCACATTCTCATCGCACGCTACGCGCGCGGCTCGCTTCGCTCGCAAGTTTTATTTTTTTTCAATGGTATTTTTCACGAATAAAAGAAAAAGTACGCGTCCCATCAAGAAGTGATCCTTGACGAAATTGTAGATCTTGTTTAGGATAACAATTTTTGTTTATTAATCTTTTTTCGTATCTTACATAGTTTGTCCACAAAGTGGAATTTTTTATTTTTCATTATTTTTTGTGCAATAAAAATGTAAATTTTTTATTTTCGAAGAAAATCCCAAAATTTGTTATGATGACCTTGTAGAGCTTTCAAAAAGAAGAGAATTTTCATTTTATCAAAAAAAGTCATATGGATAAATTGTTTTCTCTTTTTAATATTATAAATATCCATACATAGAATTTTGAAATTCAGAAAAAAGTGGTATCAAATATTTTTTAAATGTGCTCAATTTTTGCATTTCTATCAAAAATATCTGGTTCACGAACTCGTCCTTTCTTTTAGGACCTAAAATAAGTGTGCTAAAGATGGATTTGATTTGCTCATTTTTTCGAGAGTTATCGTGTTTACGGACGGACGGACAGACAGACAAGCAGACACCATCGTGAAAACCTGATATTCAAATTCAGGTGATCTCGAAACATGGAGATCCGTTGAAAAAGTGTGATGTCAAATTTTGGACAATTCGAATAACTAAAAAAAAAAAATTTTCTATAAAATAGTTAAATGTTAAGTCACAGAAAAAAATTTCAATATTTAAAAAAAATTGTTGATTTCGATGCTGCATTAACCAAAGAGTTAAATTTGTAACTTTAAAAGATTCACTTTCAATGTAAAATTCTCTAATTGATATTTTAACAAACCACATTTTAAATAAAAATAAAAAACTTTAGAATAATTATGTTCAACAAAAAAGTTTATTTACAACCAATCAATTATATATTCAACAAAATAGTTGAAATATTAGTTGAAAGAATTAATTTCCAAAATATACACCAATTTTGGGTTAAACAGATTTTGTTGAATTTTTCTCGTAGCTTGTGTTGTTTGTCCAAACATTTAATTGTTTATTATTATTGTTTTTTATGAATAAAAATAAAATTACGTATCCTATCAAAAAGTGAGTAATAATAATAGGTTTTTAAATCTTTTTTGGGAGCACAATTTTGATTTACGCATCTTTATTCATATGTATCATACATAGTTTGAGCACAACATTATTTTTTTATTGTTCCTTATTTTTTGTGCAATAAAAATTTGAATTTTCCATTGTATAATTATATTCAAAAATTTGTTATGAAAATGTTGTAGGCCTTTCAAAAAGCAACGTTTTCTTCTCTCTACTCTTTTCAAACCGTGCGTGGTTTTGTCTATCAATTCGTTTTCGTACCTTTCGTGCTCTTCCACAAATTTTTCATTTTTATTTTTAATGTCGTTTTTATGATTAAAACCAAAACTACTCGTCTTATCAAGAAGTAATTCATAACCAATTTTTAGATATGTTTTAGGCGTACAATTTTAGTTGAATAACTTTTGTCCTTAACTTGAGGGGTTTTCCACAAATTTTTTATTTATTTGATGTTTTTATTTTCAATGTTATTTTTCACGAATAAAACAAAAAGTACGTCTCTACTCAAGAAGTGATTAATAATTAATTTGTTAATTTTTTTGGTGTTTAAATTTTTGTTAATTCATCTTTTTTCGTATTCTGCACAGTTTGACCACAAAATAGAATTTTTTGATTTTTCTATATTTTTTGGGCTATCAAAATTTGAATTTTCTAAGAAAATCCAAAAATTTGTCATAACAGTCTTATAGGGATTTTAAAAATCAATGTTTTTCTTTTCTTGACATTTTTTCATATTTTGCGTTGTTTGGGTTAAAACTTTGAATTTCAGTTGTTTTACAAAATTTTGAAAATGCTATAACTCTGAGAATTTTCTTTTAATCGAAAAAAGTCCACAGGATAAATTGTTTGTTCATTTCAATACTATAAATGTGCGTACTTAGAATTTTCAAATTCAGAAAAAAAGTGGTCTCAAAAATTTTCAAAATGCGCTCACTTTTTAAATTTTCATCAAAAATGGCTGGTTAACGAACTCGTTCTTTCTTTTAAGACCTTAAAAAATTGTACCAAAGATGGATTTTATCCGTTCATTTTTTCGAGAGTTATCGTGTGTGCGGACGGCCGAGGGACAGACAGACAGACGCCATAGGAAAAACTTTATTTTCGTATTCAGGTGGTCTCAAAACGTGGAGATCCGTTGAAAAACTGTGATGTCAAATTTCCGAGAATTCTAATACTTTCTCAATCATAAATTATGAGAATGTAAAAAACTTAAGTCGGTCCAACCTAAACAGCCAACGTTGGCAGTCTAAGTGCACATGGGAATAGATCTGAAAGGACCATAAACTAGCAATATAATGTTTATACCTGAACGCCTGCAGAGTTTAACAGTAATCGAACGACGTTTTCGTTTCCTGAATAAGCCGCAAGGTGAAGAGGTGTCATTCCGGATTCACTTCCTAACTCGCCTACCAATGATCCTCCAGTAGGAGGATCAGACTTTACAGTTCCTGGCACATGGGTCAGTAACTCTCTGACGGTATCTGAAAGGGAAAATAGATACATTACGATATGATGGAAGGTATGTGTGTATTTTAGCCAATATTAAGAGACGTAGTTTAGTACTTATTTTAAACCTGCCTATACATATTCAAATAGAGTTTCAGTGCACGAAACAATGAGTATAACTAAAGCTATTTGTTAAAGAAGGCCTCATTATTAAAATCTCGATCACGAGAAAAGACTATTAATTGACATAAACTTGTAATAATAATCACATATATATATATTCTCCATTCATACTAATAAACTATTATACAGGGTGGCCCATTTTAATCTATCGAGGGAAATATATCAGGGAAACAAGTCAGATACAGAAAAATTTTACAGACAAAAGTTGTAGGATACAAAGGGGGCATGCATTGTTACCAATTAACTTGACCTTGAAAGCAATTTTGAAGGTTATTTGAAGGTCAAAGTCATTTTTTCTAATGGAAACCCCTGCTTTTGACCCCGGATTTGAAAAGAGTGGAAAATGCGACGTATAAAATGTTGTATTCGTCAAGGCGATCTTGCCTCTCACTACTCAGGGAGCTTGATAAAAGTGAGACCCATTGCATCTCACTTCTCGAGGTGCTAGATTAATGAGAGACCCCTGGTCTCTCACAATTAATCTCACAACTGTCCATTAAGTGTGTGCTCGAAGTGACCAACATAAGCTTCCATGCACAAATTAATTCTCCGCAGAAAATGTGTTATAGTCGAAAGCAAAACAGTACGTGAAATGGCTGCACCAGCTGTTCGTATGCATTCCATCATATCTTCTCGTTTCAATGATGACTGCTCAAATACAACGTTTTTCAAAATCACATCAAAGATCAAAATACAGCGAAATGAAGTCTGGTGAGCAAGCGGACCACGGAATCAGACCACTACGACCAATCCATCGGTTTGGGTATCCGTGATTTAGAATTGCCCTTATGATACATTAGTAATGTGTTGGCACGCCATCTAATTAAATCTACATTCTTCTTCTGGTGTCGAAATCGACATTTTCATGTACGTCAGATAAATGGTGTTTTAAGAATTCCAAAAAATTGAATTGATTCACAGTGTTGTCGAAAAAATATGGATCAATGAGATAGCCATTCACAACTCCGCACCAAATATTCAGGCTCCAAAGTTGTTGGTGATCAGCGTTTCTGTAAATGTCAGGATTAGTTTCTGACCAATAATGACAGTTTCGTATGTTTAAAGGTCCAGTGTTTTTAAATGTACCCTCGTTAGAAAACATAACGAATGTAAGCAACTCACGATGACGTGAAGCCCATAGACAAAATTCAAGGCGTTCCATGCAATTTCGATCCATTAGTTCTTAGCTTAATGTTATGTAATAATCATGATATCTGAGAGCCTCTAGGATCCTCAGAACCGTTGATTTTGGCATTCCAGATTCTATTTCAATTTATCGAGAACTAATGTGAGAATTTAGGTGGATCATAGCAACAACTGTTTGTACGCGTTCGCCATTATCACCGTATTCGTGAAGTGGGCGTCAACGATGTAACTGTTTATTTCAAGCTCTATTGGTAAGATTTCGATTAGTAACACGAGTTGGGTGTCGTCTGTATAGAAAACATTTAGCTTGAAGTCCGCCGGATCGGGCCGCATGAACTACGACACTTTTCTAGAATCAATATCTTGTCAATAACACAGGCCAAGAAAATTTGACAAAAGTCAAAAGCCAGAATGCAGATCAAACATTCCCGAAGGATTTTGATGCGCTGAATCCGAATATAAACTCAAAATTGATCTTGTGCGTCAGATTTTCAAGATATCCTAACCTAAATGTGTAAAAAAGCGTTTTTTAGCTATTTTTGAGGTTACGTAACTGTACAAGAAAAATATCTACCACGAGACTAATATGGAATTTGGAAGTACTAATCTTCCCCTTTCAAACGTACTTGGATGTATTAGGATATTTTTCTTTTACACCAAAATATTGTAATTTGAAATTTTTTATTTTCGCGTTTTAACTCATTAACGCGGAGTTGTTTAGATTTATACAACGCATTCTCTATTGCTGACGGTACGATATTTTTTCTGCAAAATATTATCTCACAACTCCTAGAAGAGCGAATATGTAAACCAGTTAGGGCTTAAAAAAACAACAAATTTTACTGTTATGATTCATTTAATATTGTAGATTTACTCAGGATTTTCCAGCTTACTGAGGCAGGACTCAATATTTTCCAGTCACTCAAGGCTGGACTTGGAATTGTCCAGCTAAGAAAGAAAGTCCTTAATATTTTCCAGTCAATTAGGGCAAGACTTTAGATTGCCCAGCCAATCAAGGAAAGACTTTAGATTGCCCAGCCAATCAAGGAAAGACTTTGAATTGCCCAGCCAATAAAGGCAAGATTTTGTATCACCCAGCCAGTCAAGGCAAGACTTTGAATCGCCCAGTCAGCCAAGGCAAGACTTACGATTGTATGTCCAATGAAGGTGAAACTAATTGATTATTTTCTTATGGTAACGTTCGCGCTGCATATCAAACGATCGTTGAAGAGACTTTCGTTTATGACTAGTAGGTTCATTATCATTTCTTTGCAAAGACCAGCAACAGTCGGCCATCACTCTTACATAGCATCGACCTTGATTATGTTGCTCTTTTTGGTCAAAGTCTTGATGATAGCGTTCGCCCCTTTCTTCGCCGAATGCTCCAACATTTTCTGGGAAACACTCCAAATGAGATTTGAAAAAATTTAATTTCATACTAATCAAAGAACCTAATCTTTTAAAATTCTTTAACATACTAGATACAATAGTTCTAAACTTAGGATCTCGATTGTTTCCTAAAAAATTCTGTACATCTTTGAAACTCAACCATGCATCCTTTTCATTAAATGTCGTGGCTTTGATAAAGTCATCATCTTTGATAAGTTTTCTTATATCAGGCCCAACAAAAATACGTTTCTTAACTTTGGCATCACTGAAATGCGGAAATGTAGATCTGATATAATTGAAACATTCTCCTTCGGTGTTTAGGGCTTTCACAAATTGCTTCATTAACCCTAGTTTTATATGGAGTGGTGGCAAAAATACTTTTTTTTCTGTCAACAAGACTTTCATAAACAGCATTATACTAAAAAACTGTCCACTCTAATCTGTCTGGCCATTTCTCCGTTATCCAATGTTCATCCCTTGCATAACTGTCCCAAAGGCAAAGAAAACAAGGGTATTTAATGTTTCCTGATTGTAAACCTATTATAAGATTGATCATTTTGAAGTCACCACAAATAAGCCAATTATGAACATTGTATTTTATTTTTATCAGGGTAATTTAAAAGTATCATAAGATTCTTTCAGTTTAGTTGCGTGACCTACTGCAATTGCAGCGTACTTATTTCCATTATATAATAGTACTGCTTTTAGACTTTCTATAGACGAATCTATGAAAAGACGCCAATCCTCTGGCGCATATAAGTTTATTTTAAATGAATTAATGACTCCTTCGATATCATTACAATACACAACCCCACTGTGCATTGAAACGTATTTGATAAACTTTTCTTCTCTATTTCTGTAAACAGTTACTCTGGTGCCAGGTAACAATAGTTTCCTCTCTTTAAGTCTTGAAGCGCAAAGCTCAGCTTTATTTTTTTGAAAATCAAGGTCACGTATAAAATCGTCTAATCCGTCTTGGTCAAAAATTTAGGACTTCCATCATCTGATCCTTCCCAAGAAGAATCTTTAGTGGCATTAGGATCGTGAGTATGCATTGATTCGTGAGTTGATCGGTCACTTTTCTTTTCAGAGTGATTTCTAATACCAATATTGAAACTTCTAGGGGTTATAACAAAAAACCGACACCGGCATTAGAAAGGACAACCTCGAAAACCCCTGAGATAATATTTTAAAGAAAAAATATCGTACAGTCAGAAATACAGAATGCGTTGTATAAATCTAAACACCTCAGCGTTAATGGGTTAAAACGCTAAAAAAAAATTTCAAATTACCATATTTCAGTGAAAAATAAAGATATCCTAATAAATCTAAGTAGATTTTAAAGGGGATTAGCTTTTGTGGTAGACATTTTTCTTGTTCGGTTACATAACCTCAAAAACGGCTAAAAACGCGTTTTTTGCACATTTGGGTTAGGATATCTTGAAAACTTGACGTATAGGAGTAATTTTGAGCTCGGATTCGGACTCCGCGCATCAAAATCCTTTGGAAATGTTAGGTCTGCTCTCTGGCTTTAAAATTTGTCGGCCATGCAGCCGCACTTTATTCCAAACGTTTTCGATACAGATGACACCTAACTCATGTTACTATTCGAAATCTTAGCAATAGAGCTCGAAATGGACGGTTACGTCGTGAACGTCGACGTCAGTAATATGGTGATAATGACGACCGCGTCCGAACAGTTGTTGCTATGATCTACCTAAATCCTCACAGTAATTGTCGCCAAATTAAAAGAGAATCAGGAATACCGAAATCAACGTTTCTCAGGATCTCAAAGGCTCTCAGATATCATGCTTATCACATAATATTAAGCCAAGAGTACAGAACCGTTGATCACCAACATGGTTAGAGCTTTAATATTCAATACGGAATTGGGAATGGTTATCTGATTGGTTAATAATTTTTCGATAACACTGTGAATCAATTCAATTTTTAGGAATTCTTGAGAGACCATCTACCTGACTTACTTGAAAATGTCGATTTCGAGACTAGAAGAAGAATGTGGGTGTAACTAGATGATGCACCACCACATTACATTCAAATCGTAAGGGAATTTCTAAATCAACAATACCCAAACCGATGGATAGGACGAGCTGCTCCGATTCCGTGGACCGCTACCTGACCAGACTTAACCTCGTCAGATTATTATATTTGACGTTATTTGAAAAACCTTGTATTGGAGTAGCCACCAAGGACACGAGAAGATATGATGGAATGCATACCAAAAGCTTATGCAGTTATCCCATACACTGTTTTGCTTTCGACTATTAAACATTTTCTGAGGAGATTTGATTTGTGCATTGAAGCTAACACAGGTCACCTCGAGCACACACGCAATGTGTAATTGTCAGATTAATTGTGAGCGACAAGGGGGCTCACTTTAATCCAGCACACTGAGAATTGAGAGGAAAGGGGCCTCACTTTCATCGAGTACCGCCAGTAGTGAGAGGAAAGGGGGTTTACTTTAATCCAGTACCCCGAGTAGCAAGAGGCAAGGGGACTCACTTTAAATCAGCACCCCAAAGGAAAGATAATCCTGCTTAGTTGACATCCATTATAGATGAAAATAGATTTAACTAATTGTATTGTTAATATTTCCTTTTAAGATATATATATACTTAAAAATTTGTCATAAGGACAACCGCAAGATTTCGCCGGGTGCGGGTGCTAATCTGAAAAATTGCACCCGCTTCCAGCGAAATCGTGGTAAAATTTCAGCCACAACCACGTCTCACAACCGTGAGATAGGTGGTTACAGTCTGTAAAGGAATCAATACGACGATCCAGCAAAAGCCTCGTGCACCCTAAGAACACGAAACGACCCATGGACGACCGCCTTCTGCATTTTTCCCGCAAGTGTTCTAGCATATTGTTGACACGCAGGGATGCTTTTTAGGCCATTAGCAAGTGAAAGCTTGGCACCTCCAAAACAGCCGATGATAAGGATGATCATTTTGACAGAATATTCCGGGTACAATCGTTACAACGCCCTTATAAGGTCCCGATACCTGTCTTTCTTTTCATTCTCCTTGGCTATGATGTTTTTGTCAGCTGCTGCGGAAAATTCGATAACGAACATGGTTCGCTTCTCAAAGTCAAGAAGAACCATGTCAGGCCTCGAGTGAGCAACAGAAACAATTGTCGAGGATATAAAGTTCCAGTATATGCGGCACTTCCCTTTCTCGACAATTGACCCAATTTCCCTAGGAGCATTTAGAGGAGCGATATTAAGGTGAATGCTGTAGGAGTGACAGAGATGGTAATAAAGCACTCTTAGTGCCGCATTGTGCCTTTGAATGTAGGTCGTTCTCGTGTGAGTTGGACAACTAGATAGTATGTGAGCTAAATGCTCGGGGTGTGCATGGCACGCCCTGCAGCTATCACCAGGAATGTCTTGGCTCAACATGTGGCGACGGTATGTTAAGGTTGAAATGACACCGTATTGGCATGCAAAAATGAAACCCTCCGTACCAGACTTCAATCCGGGCGATTTAAGGAAAGCAAATGTTAGCTCACAAGACATTGACTGATCCTTCACATTTCGGTGGAAGATACCGTGCATCCTCTTATCGAGGAGCTGTTCACGAAAGTTTTTCTCTTGTGCTTTCTTAATCCGGGCTTTCAGAAGTGAGTACTCGAGATAGATAAGATTTGATGCATTTTGCTCTTCCCTAATACTGAAGTCAAGTCCGAGTGTTTCAGCAGTCTCTTCCGCTGCTTTGTACCGAAATGCTCCTTTGCCCACGTCTTCGTGATTCCCGAACATTTTAAGAAGAGGGTCTCTTCCATTTGTAACTCTATGTGCTGTACCCAGAATAATCCTGTTGTGAAGACATTCAAGACTCAATATTCCGCGACCCCCTTGACGGCGTGAGATGTACAGTCGCGGAACGGAAGACTTAAGGTGCATGCTTTTGTTCATGTGCATAACCTTTCTTGTCCCGATATCAAGAGATCTCAGCTCGTTCTTCGTCCATGGAACTACACCAAATTAATAGAGTAGTACCGGAACGGCAAGCATGTTCGTTGCAGATACTTTGTTCCTCGCCGACAGTTCTCTGAAACGTGACCTTGTTAGATGTCACACGATTTTTTCCAGATGAGATAGTAAATCTGGTTTTCCAAAGCGGCGTCAATCTCTCTATGTACCAAACTATTTGCGGATGAACCTTTAAGACTTCCAAAAGACAGATGATAAGTCTATGGGATGTTGAATCGAAAGCTTTCCGATAATCAATCCAGGCCATCGATAGGTCACGCTGGTAGAATGCTGCATCTTTGCCGACACATCTATCGATGAGCAGGTTCTCCCGACATCCGGCTACGCCTTTCTTTGAGCCTCGTTGTTCATATATTTCTTGCCACACAGGTTCAATTGCCCGAACAATCCTATCACTTAGGATAGCTGTGAATATCTTATAAAGCGTGTTTAGTCAAGTTATTGGCCTGTAGTTCTTCGGGTCAGCTAAGTTGCCTCTTTTCGGCAGGAGTATTGTGCGCCCTTCCAACAACCACTCTGGAATCGGCTCCTCCGACTTCAAATATGAGGTTAAAATACGGGCTAAATGCTGATGGGTTGAAGAAAACTTCTTCCACCAGAAGGTTTTCATACAATCTGGTCCCGTTGCGGAATAGTTCTTCTTCCCTGTTAATACTTTTTTCACCAGCTCACTAGTGATGGGTGGACATTCTTTATCAGGTGTAAGGAGGGCAACACATAACTCCTTGAAGCTATTTATATTTTCTGAGTCTTCGTCCAGTCTATGCTGAACTTCGTAGACTTCTCTCCAAAATACTTCGACCTCCTCTGGTTTGGGTGGGTCTTCGACAGTAACTGGAGGGACTTGGAAGAGTCGAGATGGCTCAGAGTGAAACTGCTGATTCTCTCTGACCCACCACTCCCTCCGCTCTAGACTTCTCTTAGCGTCAGATAGTATCCGTATTCTCTCAACAATATGCTGCCTGATGGTCAGCAGCTTTGACTTGTTAAGTGTGTGATAACGAGTCCGGAGTTCGCGCGCGAACTTTCGAACCTTGGCGGCAAAGTTCCTGCCAGATGTGATATAGTCAATCACACATTGAATGCGGTACGCGTACTGTCTTGCCCAGCCTATCTTTATGGCAAGTTGATGCATTCGTCTTTTGGTCTTATGATCAGCCGTTGGTTTTATTTTACGGTTCGCATCGGCCAAAGCTCTCGCTGCATTATACACACAATAATTGATAGCCCAGAGGTCGGATTCACCGGCAAAATGTCCACGAAGCTCGTCATCTATTTCAGCCAGATCTCTAGGCTTAAAAGAAACCTTGGTGTTGATGTTTCTCCGGGTCGTAAAGCATCGCTCTTCATCTATTGGATGCCTGCCCGCGGTTGGTCTTAGTGTCGCCTCTCTTTCTTTGTTGCCGGCTTGTTCTAGCTGAGGTAGAGTAGGCATTCCGCTTACGTAGCCCCTTTCACGGAGTAGTTCAGCATGGTTTCGCAGACGTTGCTGCGAAATTGCGATAGCTCCGGGTGTTTCTCGCACCACAGAGCATGCAGCCGTGCCATGTAACCCCGTTCACGGGCCACACTCGCATCATAGCACTCTAGACAGTCGTAATTTAGTTGCTCCGTCCACCCGAAGGTCGCGAGATCCCGCCGATCCATCGCATTGAATCCATTTCCATTGGCTCCTCCAGCTCTAGATTGGTCAGCATTGTTGGCCGACCCATTGTCGGGAGCCCTGCGCGTTCTGTTGTTTTAAACCGCACTTACTACAACTATGTTTGGTGTTGTCATTGTTGTTCCCACGTGAAGTTATGGAAAGGGGTTCGTCCATCCTTGCAGAGCCCCGCATGCAAGGATAAGGCTGCGTACTCTGAGAGATCGCCCGGTATTCCAGAGTCACCGTTCTAGACACCTCACCCAGGTGCCATTCAGCTTTCGGCACGGTTTTCACACCTCCGCTTGGGATTTAGTTCCTTCGGGACCACCCCTGATCAATTGTCCGCGACTGCCTATTTATTTTTGTAACCATACTCAGCAGAAACCCTTGGTACAGGGACCCGCTATCCGCAACCCGAGGACGCGCTCGGTGGCTTTTTCATAGGCCCTTCGGTTTGATTCTAGAGGAA
>NC_046664.1:115562359-115565762 GCF_010883055.1 Belonocnema kinseyi
CCTGTACCAAGGGTTTCTGCTGTATATGGTTATAAAAATAAATAGGCAGTCGCGGACAATTTTCTAGGGGTGGTCCCGAATGAATTAACCCCCAAGCGGAGGTATGGAAACCTTGCCGAAAGCTGCATGGCACCTGGGTGAGGTGTCTAGAACGGTGACTCTGGGATACCGGGCGACCTCTCAAAGTACGCAGCCTTATCCTTGCATGCGGGGCTCTACAAGGATTGACGAACCCCTTTCCCTAGCTTCACGTTGGAACAACAATGACAACACCAAACATAGTTGTAGTAAGTGCGGTTCAGAACAACAGAACGCGCAGGGCTCCCGACAATGGGTCGGCCAACAATGCCGACCAATATAGAGCTGGGGGAGCCAATGAAAATGGATTCAATGAGATGGATCGGCGGGATCTCGTGACCTTCGGGTGGACGGAGCAACTGAATCACGACTTGCTAGAGTGCTACGATACGAGTGTGGTCCGTGAAAGGGGTTACATGGCACGGCTGCATGCTCTGTGGTGCGAGAAACACCCGGAGCTATCGCACTTTACGCAGCAACGTCTGCGAAACCATGCTGAACTACTCCGTAAAAGGGGCTATGTAAGCGGAACGCCTACTCTACCACAGCTAGAACAAGCCGGCAATAAAGAAAGAGAAGCGACACTAAGACCAACCGTGGGCAGGCATACAATAGATGAAGAGCGATGCTTTACGACCCCGAGAAACATCAACACTAAGGTTTCTCTTAAGCCTAAGGATCTGGCTGAAATGGATGACGAGCTTCGTGGACATTTTTCCGGTAAATCCGACCTCTCGGCTATCAATTATTGTGTGTATAATGCGGCGAGAGCTTTAGCCGATGCGAACCGTAAAACAAAACCAACGGCTGATCATAAGACCAAAAGACGAATGCATCAACTTGCCATAAAGATAGGCTGGGCAAGACAGTACGCGTCCCACATTCAATGTGTGATTCACTACATTACATCTGGCAGGAATTTTACTGCCAAGGTTCGAAAGTTCGCGCGCGAACTCCGGACGCGTTATCACACACTTAACAAGTCAAAGCAGCTGACCATCAGGCAGCATATTGTTGAGAGAATACGTATACTAACTGACGCTAAGAGAAGTCTAGAGCGGAGGGAGAGGTGGGTCAGAGAAAATCAACAGTTTCTCTCTGACCCGTATTTTAACCTCATATTTGAAGTCGGAAGAGCCGATTCCAGAGTGGTTGGTGAAAGGGCGCACAATACTTCCGCGTAAAATAGGCAACTTAGCTGACCCGAAGAACTACAGGCCAATAACTTGTCTAAACAGGCTTTATAAGATATTCACAGCTATCCTAAATGATAGGATTGTTCGGGCAATTGAACCTGTGTGGCAAGAAATGTATGAACAATGAGGCTCAAAGAAAGGCGTAGCCAGATGTCGGGAGAACCTGCTCATCGATAGATGTGTCTGCAAAGATGCAGCATTCTACCAGCGTGACCTATCGATGGCCTGGATTGATTATCGGAAAGCCTTCGATTCGACCTCCCATAGACTTATCATCTGTCTTTTGGAAATCTTAAAGGTTCATCCGCAAATAGTTGGGTGCATAGAGAGATTGATGCCGCTTTGGAAAACCAAATTTACTATCTCATCTGAAAAAATCGTGTGACAACTAACAAGGTCACGTTTCAGAGAGGTGTCTTTCAGGCCGAAACCATGAGCCCACTCCTCTTCTGCCTTACATTATTGCCACTATCTCTAGCACCGCGCCATTCCGACGGGTACTTGTGTGGCAAACCTGCAGATCGAAAGTACAAGGTCGCTCATGTATTTTACATGGACGATCTTAAGATCTATGCTAAAAACAAAGAGCAACTACATCTACCTCTAGGGATTGTCGAACGATATACTAAGGAAATTGAAATGGAATTTGTGTTAGACAAATGCGCCAAGGTTTATTTGAAGCGAGGAAAACTTAGTGGCATCCCTGAAGATCCTGAGCTCGTTGATAGAAGCGCCATACTACACCTTTGCGCTGGAGAGACTTATACACACCTGGGCGTGCCACAGAACCGCATTCAGGATGTGACATGTATGAAGGATACTCTCCGAAGCAGATACAAACGTCTCATCCGACAGATTTGGTCTTTTGAACTGTCAGCGAGGAACAAAGTATCTGCAAGGAACATGCTTGCCGTCCCGGTACAACTCTATTCATTCGGAGTAGTTCCATGGACGAAGATCGAGCTCAGATCTCTTGATATCGGGACAAGAAAGGTTATGCACATGAACAAAAGCATGCATCTTAAGTCTTCCGTTCCGCGACTGTACATCTCACGCCGTCAAGAGGGTGACAGAATATTGACTCTTGAATGTCTTCACCACAGGATTATTCTGGGTACAGCACATAGAGTTGCAAATGGAAGAGACCCTCGTCTTAAAATGGTCAGGAATCACGAAGAAGTGGGCAAAGGAGCATTTCTGTACAAAGCAGTGGAGGAGACTGCTGAAACACTCGGACTTGACTTCAGTATTAGGGATGAGCAAAATGCATCAAATCTTATCTATCTCGATTACTCACTTCTGAAAGCCCGAATTAAGAAAGCACAAGAGAAAAACTTTCGTGAACAGCTCCTCGATAAGAGGATGCACGGTATCTTCCACAGAAATGTGAAGGATCAGTCAATGTCTTGTGAGCTAACGTTTGCTTTCCTTAAATCGCCCGGATTGAAGTCTGGTACAGAGGGTTTCATTTTTGCATGCCAAGACGTTGTCATTTCCACCTTAACATACCGTCGCCACATTTTGAGCCAAGATATTCCTGATGATAACTGCAGGGCGTGCCATGCACAGCCCGAGCATTTAGCTCACATACTATCTAGTTGTCCAACTTACACGAGAACGACCTACATTCAAAGGCACAATGCGGCACTAAGAGTGCTTTATTACCATATCTGTCACTCCTACGGCATTCACCTTAATATCGCTCCTCTAAATGCTCCTAGGGAAATTAAGTCAATTGTCGAGAATGGGAAGTGCCGCATATACTGGAACTTTATATTCTCAACAATTGTTTCTGTTGCTCACTCGAGGCCTGACATGGTTCTTCTTGACTTCGAGAAGCGAACCATGTTCGTTATCGAATTTTCGGCACCAGCTGACAAAAACGTCATAGCCAAGGAGAGTGAAAAGAAAGAGAGGTATCGAGACCTTATAAGGGAGTTGCAATGATTGTACCCGGAATATTCTGTGAAACTGATCGTCCTTATCATCGGCGATCTTGGAGGTGCCAAGCTTTCACTTGCCAATACCCTAAAAGGCATCCCTGCGTGTCAACAATATGCTAGAACACTTGCGGGAAAAATGCAGAAGGCGGTTGTCCTTGGGTCACTCCGTGTTCTTAGGGTGCACGA
>NC_046664.1:115565862-115570238 GCF_010883055.1 Belonocnema kinseyi
GGATTGAAGTCTGGTACAGAGGGTTTCATTTTTGCATGCCAAGACGGTGTCATTTCCACCTTAACATACCGTCGCCACATTTTGAGCCAAGACATTACCGATTCTTCTGTTAAACTGATCGTCCTTATCATCGGCGCTCTTGGAAGTGCCAAGCTTTCACTTGCTAATAGCCTAAAAAGCATCCCTGCGTGTCAACAATATGCTAGAACACTTGCGGGAAAAATGCAGAAGGCGGTTGTCCTTGGGTCACTCCGTGTTCTTAGGGTGCACGAGGCTTTTGCTGGATCGTCGTATTGATTCCTTTACAGACTCTAACCACCTATCTGACGGTTGTGAGACGTGGTTATGGCTGAAATTTTACCGCGATTTCGCTGGAAGCGGGTGCAATTTTTCAGATTAGCGCCCGCTCCCGGCGAAATCCTGCGGTTGTCCTTATGACAAATTTTTATAATATGAAAACCCTTGCGGAAAATAAAGCATAATTTGTTATAGTTTTTATTGCTGAATAATTTTCTCTATACATTTTTGTCTTATTTGGAATAATATGAAAGTTTCTAACTTTATTTTAATCGTAAAAAAAAGAGATATTTCGAATTCTAATCGTTTACTCGTGTATTCGTAGTATTGTACTATAGGAAAGTATGCTTTATTTTCCGGAAAGGATTTTTTTATATATATATCGTAAAATCGTTTTTTATATATATCGTAAAAGAAAATCTTAGCAATAAAATTAGTTAAATCTCTTTTCATCTATAAATAATGTCAACTAGGCGAAAATGAAATATCGCGCAATATTTTGGAATATACGACATATACCGAAAATGGAGGAGCTTTGTAGTGGGAACATTTTCAAAACAATTTAATTTATTTAATCAAACGCTCCTTAATTTAATAATGTCTAACACAATGTTCACGATAACTTGTAAATGGTTGCGGATGGATTGATGAAATTTTAGGACATATTGCCACCACTTATATCTTGAAAAGTATCGTGAAAAATCGTGAAACAATTTAAACTTAAAAACTTATGATATTGATCCCTATTTTGACATAAAAAAATTCCAAATCGTTTATGTTGGGCCTTTTACAGTTTCACCAAAATTTGGTGAGTTTCGAAGAAATATTTTCAGCGAGCCTATGGACACTGGAAAACGCAACTATAGTGACCCCCATGAAGTTGACCCCCACCCCGAAGATCACATTTTTTAAATTTTCGTTTTGCATACGTTTGTACTGTTTGTACATTCAATATTTTGGTTTATACCCTCGTGGTTGCCCGGCTAGGGGGAAATCAAAATTTCGTGCCATCCCCCCGAAATGCAAATTTCTCAAATTTTCTTTTTGCATACAATTGTACGCCGTTTGTACTGTTTGTACATTTAATATTTTCGTTTTTACTATCGTGGTTGTCCGGCTAGGGGAAAATCGAAAATTTATGACCATCCCTTCGAATTTCAAATTTCTCAAATTTTCTTTTTGCATACGTTTGTACGTCGTTTTTACTGTTTGTATATTCAATATTTTCGTTTGTACTCCCTTGGTTGCCCGGCTAGTGGGATCAAAATTTCGTGACATCACCCCCTGATTCAAATTTTTCCAATTTTCTTTTTGCATACGTTTGTGCGCTTTTATACTGTTTGTTCATCCAATATTTTCGTTTGTACCCTCCTGGTTACGAAATTAGGAGGGAACTTAATTTCGGGGGGCTAACTTCACGCATCCCCCTGAAATTAAAATTTCTCAAATGTTCTTTTTGCATACGTTTGTACGGCATTTGTACTATTGGCACACTCAATATTTTTATTTGTATTCTCGTGGTTGCCTGGCTAGGGGGAAATCAAAATTTTGTGCCATCCCTCCGAAATGTAACTTTCTTAAATTTTCTTTTTTCATATAGTTTTACGTCGTTTGTACTATTTGTAAATTAAATATTTGGTTTACATCCACATGGTTTCCCGGCTATAGGAAAATCAAAATTTCGGGTCATCTCGCTGAAATTTAAATTTCTCAAATTTTTAGTTTGCATACACTTGTACGTCGTTTATACTGTTTGTACATTCAATATTTTTGTTTTTACCCTCGGGGTTGCCCAGCTAGAGGAAAATCAAAATTTCGGGCCATCCCCCCGAAATGCAAACTGCTCAAATTTTCTTTCTGCATATGTTTGTGCATCGTTTTCACTGCTTGTACATTTAATATTTTCGTTTTTACCCTCGTGGTTGTCCGGCTAGGGAAAAGTTCAAAATTTCGTGCCTTCCCCCCGAAATGCAAATTTTCTTTTATCATACAATTGTACGTCGTTTATACTGTTTGTACATTCAATATTTTCGTTTGTACCCTCGTGGTTGCCCGGCTAGAGGAAAATCAAAATTGCGGGCCATTCTTCCGAAATGCAAATTTCTCAAATTTTCTTTCTACATATGTTTGTACGTCGTTTTCACTGCTTGTACATTTAATATTTTCGTTTTTACTCTCGTGGTTGTCCGGCTAGGGAAAAGTTCAAAATTTCGTGCCTTCCCCCCGAAATGCAAATTTTCTTTTATCATACAATTGTACGTCGTTTAAACTGTTTGTACATTCAATATTTTCGTTTGTACCCTCGTGGTTGCCCAGCTAGAAGAACATGAAAATTGCGGCCATTCTTCCGAAATGCAAATTTCTCAAATTTTCTTTCTATATATGTTTGTACGTCGTTTTTACTGCTTGTACATTTAATATTTTCGTCTTTACCCTCGTGCTTGTCCGGCTAGGGAAAAGTTCAAAATTTCGTGCCTTCCCCCCGAAATGCAAATTTTCTTTTATCATACAATTGTACGTCGTTTGTACTTTTTGTAAATTCAATATTTTCCTTTGTAGCCTCGTGGTTGCCCGGCTAGAGGAAAGTCAAAATTTCGGGCCATTCTTCCGAAATTCAAATTTCTCCAATTTTCTTTTTGTATACGTTTGTACGTCGTTTGTACTGTTTGCACATTAAATATTTTGTTTGTTTATATATGTTTATATGTTGTTTATATGTTGTATATTGTTATGTTTATATGTTTATATATGTTTGTTTATATATGCTTTGTTTGTTTGTTTTGTAGCTAGGCGAAAATCAAAATTTCGGGACATCCCGCCGAAATTTAAATTTCTCAAATTCTTCGTTCGCATACAATTGTACGTCGTTTATACTGTTTGTACATTCAATATTTTCGTTTGCGCCCACGTGGTTGCCCGGCTAGAGGAAAATCAAAATTTCGAGCCATCCCTCCGAAATCCAAATTTCTCAAATTTTCTTTTTGCATACGTTTGTACGCGTTTGTACAGTTTTTGCATTTAATATTTTCGTTTGTACCCTCGTGGTTTCCAATTTTAAATTGCGCGCTAACTGCAGCAAACATTGCGTGGATCTAACGCAAGCGCACTAGCAAAAGGCAGCGACATTGGAATCACTAAATTATATTTCATGAACAGGAGAACAGGCTTTTGCTAAGAAATCTCAATACATGAAAAATCTCTCATTAAACTCAGATTCTCTCATAAATCCTCTTAAACTTGTAAAAGCATCAGTACAATAAAATTAAAATATGAAGATATTTTCATTTACATATAGATGGATAAACTAAAAGTACAAACGAAAATAGTAGATGTATAAATACTGCAAACGTCATACAAACATTTAACAAAATTCAAATTTCGGAGAGGTGGCACGCAATTTTTATTTTCCCCTATGGGTGCGTTCCAGGCGACCACCCGAGTGAATTGGTGGGTGAAGTAAAGAAGTGGGCGGAGTTTACAGCGTGTCCACCCTGTATATATTTATAACGGATCTTTTATGGCCAACGCGTAGGTTATACCTTAAGAATTCGATTGAATAGGCCAATATTTAACTGTCTTCGGATTGGCGAATTCAGGCGAATTCGAGCTTCACTTGAAATCTCGCGAATTGAAATGAATTGGCTGTGACAATGAAATTAATTCTTTCTGGCGCTCAATTCACCCTAATTAGTGTTATTTTACTAGGGTGACAAATTTAATAGATCTTGGGAACTGTTGAAGGAGAGGTATCTAAATTTAATTTTTCCGGTTACCTCCTAACATCTTCAGTTTTCTTCCCCGTTCAATAATATCTCGAGAATCTGCTCTGAAACTCTGTACGATCACCTCACGAACCTGTTATGCTACCTAGGTCTTGAAAACTTGAATGTGCACCATTGACAGTGCCGTCACCCAGTGGTATAGAATATGAATTTATTTTACATAAACACCGTCAGGTTGTATATTTTTGTTACATAGCAACAATATACAGTCTGTCAAGTTAAAGCGTGGGTGGCTTTACTCGCAGTCGGTAAGGTGTATCGACATGATTTTGGTGTCAAAATATTAAGAAGAGCTCC
>NC_046664.1:115570338-115581561 GCF_010883055.1 Belonocnema kinseyi
TTTTGCTCGACACCTTGACAAATGTAATTCCATGTAGAAAGATGCGTTTAAATAAAATATTTTACCAAAAAAGGTACCCACGCTTTAACTTGACAGACTGTACATATAAATATTAATCGTGACAAAATTGGCGCTTTCAGCTTTGTACATTTTTATCTCAAGAAAATATAGATAATTAAACTTAGTATCAGATTAAGTTGTTGCATCTGCACTCATAGAACAGAAATAATTTCAATAATATTTAACTTTATTATTACACGAGGTCAAGGCAGACGCGGACTGCTAAAACTCCAATTTTTTGATAACTGAATTGTTCTAAGTACATTTTGAATCGTAGTAAATGGCAAAAAGCCGCTGCTAATAATGGCAGAAAACTGGAGATAACTGGCAAATGGTCGTTCCTTTATGAAGACGCGGAGCCTGAATTTTAACATCAGGAGTGAGGAAAGCTCATTAATCCATCTAGATGCGTCAATTATAAAGGCCGAAGTGAAAAATGCACAAGTTAAAAAATTCACGGAAACTCTCAGACGTATGTAGAAGAGCAGTCCTTGTCGATGGAGCAACCTTTTGTTTTGTCAGATCATCAGTTCTTACTTCAGGTACAGAGGGTTTCATTTTCACATGCCAGGACGGTGCATCGGGCTTTGAGCTGGCGGCTAAAAGTTTATTTCCTCGGGCTGGAGTCAATTTTTACGCTTTTTTTTTAAATTTAATATCCTGTATGGGGCCATTCATATACCACGTGAGCACTTTAGGGGGAGGGGAGGTATGGCAAAATTCCACGCTTGTCCACGAGGGGGACCGAGGTTGTCGAGCTAGAATCCACGTGGACACACATTTCCCTAAATTTGTGGAAAATATACTGAAATGAGACAAGGTATACTCTAGGTATACTCCAACTTTTATATTGTGCCCGGGCACAATACAATTTTTATTTCTATTTATAATTCCATTTTTTCACGACTTTTTCTTTGAAATTCAAATCATTTTTAAGCTCACGTTCCTAAGCTAATTCGAATTTTTCAGCCAATTCTTCACTCCTTTTGGACTTGTTATAGTCCAGGAGCTCGCGACAATTCTATGGACGTCATTTCAGTTTGGATGCTAAAAACTAACAATAAGTTTGACTGGCAGCTCCTGAGTGGTGCCACAGTTAACTGGGAAAGTGTCAAACATGTCAAAAATTCGAGTGAAAAAATGTCATTTTAGTACTCTTCAAGCCCATTGAAGATGATTGTTTTGGTGAAAACAACTAACAACGAATTTGACTAGCAGCTCCTGAATAGTGCCAAAGTTGACTGACATTTTAATCAGCAACCGAATGAAAGTTTTGTGCTTATTATTAACTACAGTTTTCACCTGTAGGATACATCTATAAAATTAATATGTATATAAAAAAAGAAACTACGAAAATCTCACTTTTCACGTAAATTCACAGCTCGCAACAATGGGTTTCAAGAGTACTAAAATTACGTTTCTTGACTTGAATTTTTGGCATGTTTAACAGCCTACCAGTCAACTTTGGCATCACACAGGAGCTGCCAGTCAAACTTCTTGGTAGTTGTTTGCGCCTAAGAAATCATCCCCAATGGGTTTTCAGAGTACTAAAATTACGTTTTTTCACTCGAATTTTCGACATGTTTCACAGTCTGTTAGTTAATTTTGGCACCACTAAGGAGCTGCCACTCAAATTTATTGTTAGCTTTTAGCATCCAAACAATCATTCCCCGTGGGTTTAAAGAGTACTAATTTGACGTTTTTTCACTCGAATTTCCGACCAGTTTAACGAGAAATTGTTTCAAAATGCACCAACAGCTGTTAGGCAGTCAACGAGTCCGGATATTTTAAAGACTAATAATATCTATATTTTCAAAAAATACGTCCACGTGGACAAAGTACAGGGGGGGGGGGGTATTTGTCGAAACTCCATGGCTGCCCACGCGGGGGGGGGGTCAAAAAGTGGTGAAAAATTGTCCGCATGGTATATAGATGGCCCCTATGCTAGTTTGCTATTAAGTGTTAACACTATTATTTCTTTTAAGCCTGTGGAAAAATCCCTCTAGCTCCTATATTTTGATAAACTTAACCTGGATTTATGTCTGTTAAAAAAATTATTGCCAGAAATTTATTCCATAAAAGAATTATATCTTCATACTTCATTGAGAACAAAAAATCATTGCCAAATTATCATGTCAACAACATAATTCTTACTGTTTGTACTTTTGAAGTTTAGCCTTGTGATCATTCTTGTCAATAAGATTTGGTATGATATTGAGGACATGCGTTTCTGTATAGTTAATACCTATTATTATGCGTCATAGAACACATGTATAATCTGAAACTCACCTGCTTGACCGAAGTATGCAGCCACGTGAAGAGCCGTCACACCAAGCTTCTTGCTAGAGATTCTAAGGGACTGGGAAGACCTCATAACTTCTAGGACTTGACCATGTCCATGTTGAGCTGCAAGATGAACTGCAGTGAAACCAGATCTATTTTCATCAGCACAAGAAGCTCCTGCTCTGACCAAAGCCTTTACAACCTCAGCATGACCACCTTCGGCAGCCAATTGTAGTGGCGTAGCTTCTGTTAATTTATTTCTAGCAGAAATAACACCTTGCCTATCAAACTTCATCAATTCTTCTATCACTCTAACACTTCCTTGCATAGCCGCAATATGTGCACACGTGTTTCCGTCCTTAGTACATGCCATTACTAAACTTGGGTGCCTCTGCAGAAAGAGTTGAGCAACTTCTGCATAGTTGTTCATCGCAGCTGCATGAATTGGCTTCTGGCCCTGATCATCGGTTGCATCTATGCTGGCGCCCAGTTCAAGCAACAGTTTGCACACCTCCAACTGACCGGCGCCAGCAGCCAAATGAAGAGGAGTCTGTTTCTTAAGTGTTAGCACATCTATCGCTGCACCATGATCTTGTACTAAAAATTTCACAAGGTGCGTATAACCATTCATCGCAGCCAGGTGGAGAGCTGTTCTCCCAACACGGGATTTTGAGTTAATGAACGCTTTATTTGCTAACAAGGCGTCGCAGACTTGGATGTATCCACGCTCAGATGCTAGGTGAAGAGCTGATCTACCTTCTAAATCAAATACGTCAACCCTCGCATGATTAGCTAAGAGGTTTGAAACAAGCTCCATGTGCCCTCGATGTGAAGCTATTAACAAAGGTGTCCAACCCACTGCATTCTGTTTGTTTAAGGCTTTTTGAACTTCCGTCGCTGACATACCGGTGATCATTTCCGAAAGTACTTCGTTGTTTCCTGCTGCAGCACAGTAATGAAAAGCTGTGTCTTGTGCTTGTTTCGTTTGCAGAGAAACATCAGCACCACTTTCTAGAAGAGCTCGAACAACTGCTCGGTCATCTCCGGGAGTCACTACTTCTGGAGGCTCAATTTGAGCACCGTAATGAAGAGCACTAGCACCTTCATTAGTTAGGCTATTGACGTAACCTGTCGCTAAATCTTGACCTTTTTTGTCTTTAACGAATTCAATTAGATGACGGACTACGTCTGCTCTGCAACCTCTGCATGCTAGATGCAAAGGAGTTTCTCCACTCTATATAATTTAAAAAAGAACCTGTTAAATTAAAATATTTAAACAAGTATTTGATATATTGTTACAAACTCAAAATATTTCACAAACAATTTTTTCACACAGATATTTTTAGGTTAAAAAAGTTACGATTTAGAAGGAGTTGGTTGTATCTTCCGCCTTTTTCAGTAAAAGGCAGATGTTCAACCAGAAATTCCCAAAAACAATTAAAGGAAAATTGTATTACTGAGATAACAGATCAATTACCTATCAAAAATTAGTGCTTGTGTCACAGTTTTATAATAATGTGCAAGAAAAAACAAAATGTGCAACACAATAAAAACTATTTTGTATTTCATTTTCGTACTTTAGATTTCCACATGGGATCTCCACCATCATCTAACAGAAGTTTGAGAGTAGCTAAATTTCCGTGACTCGCTGCAATATGAACTGGCGTTTGTCCATCATCGGTTGATAAATTAGGACCAGCGCCAGATTTGAGCAACATCAGCGCACACCTGTCGCCATCCGGGACCCTAGATGCTATGTGAAGTGGAGTCTCACGTAGTTTCCCACCTCTGACGTGCACCTCTGCACCGTAACCCAACAGAGTCTCGACAACGGCAGGCTTTGCGCTCTCCACAGCTATATGCAAAGCGGTGTAATTGTCGTTCGTGGTGGCGTCAACCTAATAATTTTCAGTTTCATGTTTTATTCAGGGAAGGTGTAGAGTAATTATATGTAAACTTAAAAGAATAAAAGCCCAATATTTCTATACTAATTTTAGAATTAGGACACACTTAAGAGTCCCTGATTGCCATATTTGTCCCTTTTTTACAGTGTTGACCACGACCTTGTCCTTCCAAATACTCGGAGGGAAATAGAGTCAATTGTCCAAAACGAGAATTGACGAACTTGCTAGAACTGCGCTTTGCGACCAGCATATTCCATTTCCCACTCTAACTCTGACATTTTTCTCCAGGACTTCGAGAATTTAACTATATTTGTGATCCAATTCTCAGCTCCGAACAATTAAGGCATCACAGCCAAGCAGAGGGAAAAGTAAGACAATTTTTAGGTCCGGTGTGTAGTTTGGGTACTATTGGGCATTGGAATTACATGTGCGTGAACAGAAGCGTAGTCAAGAAATGCATGGCCAATTTTTATTTCATGCTAGAGTGCAACGATCCCCCCATTTCATTCCAATTACGAAAAATGAAATTTCATAATTGTTCAACACATAGGAAAAATCACTTCTTTGAGTTTTTCAAATAATGTTTTAGGGTTGGGAAAAATATGACGGGAAAGTATAGAGGCTTGATGAAAATTATCCAATGAAGAATTTTATTCTATCGGACGTGGAATCGAAAATACGTCAGGAAACACGAAACATTGTAAATATTCTTAAGAAGAGGGTATATGTCATAATATATTTTCGTGTAGTGTTTCTTGGAAAAATAAGATTTTTTACTGAAAACACAATGGTGTCGTGCTGCATCCTTTACTGCCATAATAGTTCTGGCTAAGATTTTTACTTCAGACAAATCCCAACAGATCTTGAGTTTAAGCAATTTTCTAAAAAGAGTATTAATCAAGATGATTGGAAACCTCACCCCAAATCTGCTGTTTGTGAGGTAAGATTTCATCTGTCAATCAATTATGTAATGAAAGTTGGAAATGTATCTTATTTTTTATGATTGCATGTACACATTGAACGTCCCTGTCGTACCCAATGAACGGAAAGGATACGCTGTCGCACACCCCTATAGTAACGACATAGTATCCCTTCCGTATCATGCAATAAAAACGGAACAGAAAAAAACAGTAGGATCAACCTTCAATTTATTGCATTTCAGATTCTAGGTTTAATTCTTCGTAAAAAGGTCACGGAATAATTCTAATAGTTGTTTTTGCAGCGTTACAAAAAATACACGATTGCAATTATTTGGTGGCATTTTAATAACAAATTTAACGTATAGAGTCTGAATTGCAACAAGTTAAATTCCCATGTTGCCATTTTTTAAATTTATTTTTTGCATGATGCGGAAGGGATACTATGTGAATACTATAAGATTACGATGTAGCGTATCCTTTCCATTAATTCCGTCCGCTAGGCGTAACATGTGCAAAGTTGTAAATAATAAAAGACTAAAATCGATTTCTTGATTTAGAGATTGATGTCAACTCTGTTTTCAAAAAAATAGTTTTGTTCTTCTCTAGCATTGATTTGAAATAATCTGTATTTTAAACATTCTAATCAAAGGTGTTCTAAAAAGTCTGTAACGTCAGAATTTAATTTCTATCCTTTACTTTATGAACAATACAATTAAAAATTTTTGCCCTGTGTGTTATCGCATACTAATTTTGGTTCACGTTAATTCGAAAACTTTTAGTATAAAGTTGAATTTAACCAATTTATTAATCATTATTTTCAAATTTTAGGTCATTAAAAAAATTACTTTTTACTTCGCAATAATTTGTAATGGTCAAATATAAATGATTATTATTTGCATTCTACTTACTGTCAATTAGATGTTGCAGCATTTTTCCAACAGCCTTAAATAATAGTATTGAAAAAAAAAGTGCACAAAAACAGATTCTTGACTTTTCAAACATTCCTAATCGTTACACCTACATTATTATATTTATTTGCTATTCAATCAGTATGCAGTTACACAACTCTCCATAGAGGAACTCTAAACCACCCTAGTAAACAGGTACATGCAAGTGTTCTTACAAGCTTGGCAAACAATTCCTTCTACCGCGGCAACTCAACGAACTTCGAACGATATTGGGTAAAGACATGACCTTGATATTTGCCGGATATGAGATACTCCGATTAGAATTTTTGCGCCACAAAACTGTAGGAGTTATATCAGGTGTTATGCGGGAGGGGGGGGGGGCAGAGTAAAACAACCTCATATTTAAAAAATCAACATTTAGATCACATGACCTTGAAGATCTTCAAATTCGCTCATATGATTTTTCTAAACTAATAACATTTTTCTGAAATCATTATACCTATCTTTCATGACTTCAAATGCGCTTAAATGCGCCATCAGTAAAAAAATTTGCGCTAGCTGATTAACAAAGATATTCAAATTGGGTGGGGCAGGGGGCTGTATAAAGCAGATGTTAACCCTTCAACAGTGATATGCAATATAAAGTTTCGGACATAGATCCATTCGTCTTCAAATGCGCTTACATGCGCCATAAATTTTTTTTCGAAAATCATGACAATCGCGTACGATATGGAGGTAACAAAATTTTACGAATGATGACCGACAAACTAAAAAGTTTTTAATCCGCATAAATGAAGTAAATTCCCTATAGGATTTTCACTGCGCTCATATGCGCCACTTTCAAAATTAACAAAGAACCATTATCAAACCCTCAATTAACACTTGTTACCGATCCACTATCTGATGATATCTCCAAATAACCTAAATTGCAATATAAAAATTTATAATGATCTCTTTGGATAGGATTTCAAATGCGCTCATATGCACCACTTTCAAAATTGACAAGAAACCATAATTATCCCCCCCCCCTACTACCACTTGTTACGATCCACTATCCGATGATATCTCCAAATAACTTAAATTGCCCTGGTGGATCGAAGGAACCGAAAGGAGCCTCTACAAAGTACCCTTGAAGACCGCACTGAGTCCCTCTTCGGTTCCTTCTTAAAAAATTCAAAAAACAGCAAGATTAACTTTTAAATAGTTGAAATTCGAATTCTATGTTAAAATTTGCATTAGAAACTTACGGATTAAGGGGGCGACCCATGTAACACCTTAAAAATAAGGGTATTTTTGGAGATTTTTTTGGGGATGAAGAATATAACGAATCTTTCCAGAACTTTTATGGTATATTAAGGCTCTTTTGACATAAGAAATTAATTTTTTCCAGCCATAAATATGTATACAATTTTTAATCATAAGCGCAGATGTTGAACATGTTCAGCCGGGAGATGTGAAATTGCCCGCACTCTAGTTTCTTGTAGATTCGTCTGAAATGAAAAAACAAAACAGTTTCTTGAAGTTTATATGCATAGCTTCTGTGTAAACTCACAAAAGTAAAAAAAAATCATTTTTGACAAAATGGCATCCGTCTAACAAAAATTTGCATGAAATTGTTTAAAAAATAATTGTTTAAAATTTTTTCCATTCAGACAGGTTCACACAGAAGCCAATCATTCCAACTATATGTGTATACAATGATAACTCAATCAGTCAAATACTTTTTGAGTTATATTCCGGGCAATTATGAAAAATATAAAATCGAGAAAAACGTGTTTAAAGATTTACATGTGGAAAAAGGATAGCATCGACAGGCTAGCGCGAGGCGCGCCGGGCGCCTTTTAGGGGTTAAAAAATTCACCTGCGACTCTGAAACTTATACGGCATGTTTTTGGGATGACAAGCTTCCATTTAAGTAAAAAAGGAAAAAGTCGATTTTTTGAAGCCGTTACATGGGTCGCCCCCCTTAATCGCAATACTTTTTATTGGAGCGTAAAAAACTTAGAACAATAAAATGCCTGTCATATACATGGGTCGAAGGCAGCTTCAAGTGCATCTTCATGTAGTAGCAATTAATAAGCGTTCCGTCGGTAACTTTAAGAATTTTGTCTGGATGCTAGCGCCAGACAGTGAAAACTTCAAACAACGCTGCGATGCAAGTAAGAGAGAATTTTATTTCTTAACTTTGCGCGCAACATACTACTTGAGCTATTATGGGTGCGCCTGAAGTCACCTTCAGAAGAAGTTAATGACATTTTAAAAATTTTTTAACGTTGCAAAAAAAAAGCATTGCGATTACTCCGTGAGTTTCTAATGAAAATTTTAACGTAGAATCTGAATTTCAACAATTTAAAAGTTGATCTTGCTGTTTTTTTTTAGTTTTTTAAGAAGAAGCTGAGAAACAAGAGATTAGTAAATTTTGGTAAAGAAATAACTCAAATGATAGTTTTCCTTTGATCACTGTGGAACTCAAAACAAATTTATTTGTTTAGTAAGCGTGAGATGGATGCAATTTGGAGACCCTGGCGCGAAACAGTAGAAGTGGTCGATTCCACAACCGATGGTGAGGCTCCATAATAAAACTTACTTTTCCACACTGGGGACGGGAAAATTTGAAAATATTAGAATTTTAACCTGAATGCCAGAACTTGACTCAGGCCCGCACTATACTGCAATTTAAGTTATTTGGAGATATACTCGAATTTTGGATCGTAACAAGTAGTAGTGACTGGGTTGATTATGGGTTTTTGTCCATTTCAAAAGTGGCGCATATGAGCGCATTTCAAATCCTCTCCGAAGAGAACATTATAAATTGTTATATTGCAATTTAGGTTATTTCGATATATCATCGGGTAGTAGATCGTTAGCTAGTGTTAATTGGGGGGTTGATTATATTTGTTTGTTAATTTTGAAACTGGCGCATATGAGCGCATTGGAAACCCCATAGGAAAGTCACTTCATCAATGTGGATTGCAAGCTTTTTATTTTGTTGGTTGAGGATTTAACACCTGCATTACACTGCCCCCCCCCCTCCAAAATATGATATCTTTGTTAATTAGCTGGCTCAAACTTTTTTAGTGGTGGCGCATTTGAGTGCATGTGAAATTATGAAAGAGAGGTATGATGAATTTGAAAAAATGTTATCAGTTTAGAAAAATCACGCCAGCCCCCCCCCCCCCCAATTTTGATCGCTGATAACTCGGCTATCAATGTAGTGCAAAATTTTTCTCTATGGCGCATATGAGCGCATTTGAAAATATTCAAACTCATGTGATATAAATTTTGATTTTTCAAGTGGGGGGGGGGTAGAGTTACGCTGCGCCCTCCCCGCGTAACACCTGATATAACTTCTACAGTTTTGTTCCGCAAAAATTTTACTCGGTGGCGCATTTGAGCGCATTTGGGGCGCAATTCAATGGGCTATAAAAAACCCAAAAATTAAGTGTCGGAGGTTGGCTGGTGTAACTGACCTTGTAGTTTCATTGCTGGTTATGAACATAACCTTAAAAATTACCGGTCGAATATGTCAACAAGCAAATTGATGATGAATATTTTAATTACAATAGGATTTTAAACTATAAGTTTACTATAAGGGAAAAAGTTTGGCAGTAGTTCACGTGGTGAGGATGCAGGAGTTGAAAGTAAATAGAATAAGCAAAATTCAGTACAGCGTTATCAGACAAACGCCTGTTAGTTCTCCCTTATACGGCTTTAAATTAGAGCTGCTTATCAAATGAAAAAAAATATAATCTAACATAAAGCGAAGTATTATGAAAATCTATATTTATAGTTATAAATTGCCTAACATTTTGCTTTATGCACAAAATATTATTAAATTAAAAATTTGATATGGGACAATCACCGTGAAAAATTCATGTGAATAATTGCATGTAGTATTGCTTTTATTTTTGCCTTTTGACAAATATTGCTATTTTGTAAATTTACTACACTATAGATACAATGTATATGCTAAGGTTTTTGAAAATATTTAGCCTACCTTTATGAACTTAAGAATAAAAATTGTGCCACAGGAATCTTAGGACTTGAAAATACAAGTGATATTTTTATCAGGAATTGTGTAATTTTCACGCTAAAATATCCGCATGTTTAAAATAGAGAAAATATCTCCTAGATATACAGTCTTTTTTTAAACTACTTCCATAACATTTATCAATTAGACTGACATTCAAAATGTTGAATCAATATAAAAAATATGCATTTTTGGTTTTAAGAGATCCGTAAATTGAAAGCGTCATTTGTTGTTGATTTGAACAAATTTAACGAATTATTTCAATGAAATTTTGTAATTAGACACAAATTGACAATGTTATTAATTAATTAATCATATTATAATTGTCTCAGTACTGATTTTATAACCTAATTATCGAAAACGAAGCGCGGGTGCGACTCAATAAAAATGTAATCGTCAAAACCGCAGGTGGCTTGAGAACCTTCTTTGAAAATAACTGAAAAAAATACAAATTTCGATAGCGATTTTATCATTCATTTTTTCGGGTGAACAATATATTAGGTAAAAATTGGGAGTAATGCTAATTATATATTGTAATTAAATTTCGATCATTTTACTGCATTTGTGATCGTGATCCGTGAATAAAGGTTTGCAGTGCAGTATCAGATAATTAACAAAATTGGAAACTCGAATTGGAGGCGGTTTTTGGGTTTCATACTTATGATATTAATTGAAAGTTGATTGCTTTATTTTGAAATTAAACTTTTTTTTAAATTAGTTTTATTTAAGTTGAACAATAATGTTTGCGAACTAAAAATTTAACTATTTGATGCTTGTTTGGAACTTTACATTTTGTAGATGAAAGTTCACTCATTTTGCTAAAAAGTCGTGATTTTGGGGTCAATTAAATTTTTTTATTCAAAATGAGGAAAATTGAAATATTTTTTTGGGGGAAATCTCAAGTATGGAACTGTTTCTTAATAAATTCTCTTCTTTATTGAAGATGCGTCATTTTGGCTAAAAAATTAATTAATTAATTTAAAATTCCTTTCTTTCGTAGCTGCAATTGAAATTGACTGTCTTATTAATTTTTATAATTCAAAATTAGACTTGTAAAGTACCTCAAAAATAGATTGGTTGAAAATATGTCCCAAAATAATTCGCAACATTTTCTTAAA
>NC_046664.1:115581661-115583102 GCF_010883055.1 Belonocnema kinseyi
TTTTTATTTAATAAATCAGTTCTTGGGAACAAAACTTGGTTATCGAGTTCTCAACTGCCACCCCTGAAGCTATAAAATTTTGAGAATTGAATTCTGGACATTATTTCTATAGATTTGATTACACATGTTTTATAAATTGAGATTATTTTTCCGCGAATGTAAATTTAATATATGAAAGTACATTAAAACATTTAAAAAATTGTATATTTTCTTCTTATTCATGAAAAAATCAGCACATGTTTCAAACCATTATAACAGATTTATAAATAAAATAGGCGCTTATATCAGATGATGATAATAATTCCCATAGAATTTGCATTTATTGTGGTGCCTCCATTGATAGCGATAAGAATATTTTTATGTCGAATGTGCTTCTTTTTTGAGTCTACGTTTTTCATAGTTTTTTCCTGCGTTTATCGCTCATTTCAAGAATCGCCTTTGTACATGAAATGTACAAAATAATGAATGACTTATTAATAGGTGTATTATAATTATATGCGAACGGATGAATGTGCGAATTCATGATAATTTTTTATCTGGCTTTCGAAAAATGAGAAACTTTTGGAAATTTCCCGTAATTCCGCATTAGCTTAGGTTGAGAATCGCCCCTTTTCAGAAAAATATACAATATAACGAATTACTAGGTGTATTATCCTCGTATGTGTACGAATTAATTTATGCATTTATAATGAACGTGGCATTTGGCTTTCGAAAAATGTTTAACCTTCTTGAATTTTATTTTCCCAAACAATTTCAGAGATTTAATGATTTTATTTTTCCAGAATCTGTGAAAGTTCATTTTATCAGCGAAGATACTAACCGATTTTTATGACTTTTGCGTTAGTTTCTTTTAAACTATATCACGAAATTCATTTAGCTAATTTAAATTGAATTGTGTCATACCTTTCTAACTTCAGTTATTGTAAGAGGTCTCAATCTCAAAACAATAAAAGGGCCATTTATAATAGATAAACAAAAGTAGTCGAGTGCTCGCATTGGAGAGCCTGCCTCAGAGCCTGCCTGGTTGCCCGGGCCGGGGTGGCATCCCCCCTATCGGCGGCAGCCTCATTGCACGGTCGCACTAGTTTAGGAAAAGGTGGTCTAGAGCAGCGGTTTCCAAACTTTTTTTGCAGCTTTCATGGAGGGGTAAGGCCGCCACCCTACAATTTTTTCCCTCATACTAGAACCCAAGGGGGATACTTGACTGTCGGGCATGCAGGAGGTTGCATGTATCACGCGAGAGAATTAGAACCGGCTGAGAAAAATGAAAATATGTAAAAAAATTTATAAATTTAATTTTAATTAGTTGAATCAATTTTCTTAAAATTACATCAGGAAAATTATTCAGATAATTAGAATTGAGTTCAGCCATGTCTTTATGATTTTAGTTATTGAAACAGCCTTAAATCTAATGACAATGAGAGTTCCTCATAGTTGGGGG
>NC_046664.1:115583112-115587543 GCF_010883055.1 Belonocnema kinseyi
GCCCGGGCCTAGGTATTGCACTGTTGTTACACTGCAAAGTGGCCCAGTAATGGATTTTCTCGGACAGATTAAGCTATAGGTCGTAATTCTTGTTTAAATTTAAAGTTGAAACAAAATAATCGGATAAAATTCCGCTTCAATCCCTTGAGGCCGAATTTAATTTAATTTTTTTTAAATGCCATGTTAATAAACAATTCGGAAAAATAGGATTTTCCAACGTAGTATTTTTTACCATCGCGTAAAAAAGTAAAGTGTAACAGAAATTAATAGAAATTGATGAACAGGCGCAAATATCATAATGATAAAATATTTCAGCAAGAAATTCACTGTTTTAATCAAATTTTATGAACAAAAATACATTTGTAGATCTCTTATAGGATTAAATATTTTCTCTTTATGAAAAATCATCTTTAAATACACCACAATGTTATTTCAAGTTAAAATTTTGTTATGCTAACGTATTCGTAATTTTCATTACCAAATTATAGAAACAATTGAATTAAATTGGTATGTTTTTACAGAAAAAAATTATTTCTTGAGCGGCTAGTCTCCGTAAAAAGTGATGTTTTCCTGTAAAATGACACGAATATACTGCAAATGTTTATATAATTTTTTAAGAACAATTACAAATACTTATGCATAACAACATTTGTATTGTAAAATATTAATGTTATGGTGTATTAAGATATGATTATTCATGAAGAGAAGACATTTAATCCTATAAAAGTTCTATAAATGTATATTTGTTCATAAAATTGGTTTATAAGGCTGAAAGTTTTGCTTCAATAATTTATTCTTATGAATTTGGCTTCCATAAAATAATGTGTTACGTTATTGAAATTCATTTTCCAACACAATTTTAGAGATCCAATGATTTTATATTTCTAAGATCTGCGAATGCTTTCATTCTTAGTGAAAATAATAACCGATTTTTAGGAACTTTTTTCCATATTTTTAAAAGTATATCACGAAATTCATGTAGCTAATTAAAATTCAATTGTGTCATACCTTTACAACTTCAGTGATTGTAACAGGTTTCAATCTTAGAACAAGAAAAGGTTCATTCATTAAAATAAACAAAAGCAGTCGCATTTTCGCAGCGGAGAATCTGCCTCGGAGCCTATCGAGCTACCGGGCCCGGAGTGGCATTCCCCTACCGTCGCACAGTGGGGAAAAAGTACATTTTTTGGTTCAAAATACGTTTACGGCTAAATCTGTGGACCTATTTGGATGTTTTTTTTAAAGTTGATAAAATTTCAAAAAAAGTTTTTGAGCCTGACTTTTTCTTTTTTTATAAATAAATGAAAATGACGAAAAAATGACTATTTTTTCTATTTGATATTCCCGGTGCTCGTCAATAATATGAAAATTGTTATAATCGCCGATGTTTTATAGATTTATATCATATAAAGATATTCCATCATGATACAATAAACAAAAAATTTGGTTATAAATTATTTGTTGAAAATGTGTTTTCTATAATTTTCAATAATTTAACGTTTTTTAAGTTATATAGCAGAACATTTGAAGGGAAACAATATTTTAATGAATAAAATATCTCCTAAGACTATTTTTGTTAATATTATAAGCAAATTTAATAAACAAATGCATTATTTAGACATTTTTCGTGCGAAATATTGGTGATTGTTTCAACAAATTTAATAAACAAATGCATTATTTGGGCATTTATCGACGGAAAAACACGTTTTCTGCAATGCCAATTCTTTTAATTGGGAAATTTACGATAATTTCAGTAACATTCATAATTAGTTGATTAATTTTATGTTTTTGTTAAACAAATTTAATTTAAAAATGACAAAAAAAAACAGTTTTTACGTTGACAAATGCTCAAATAATGCATTTTTAAATTAAATTTGTTTATTAAAAAAAAATTAATCAACTAATTATGAATGTTACTGAAATTATCGTAAAGTTCCGAATTGAAAGGATTGAAATTGAAAAAACGAAGTAGATACACTGTCGGTAACGGTAAAAAAAATTTTCGTACTGGTAAAAAAAATTGCCGGTGCCGACCATTTTTTTACAGGTTTTTTTTTTAAAGCATATTTCTAGCAACGTAGCGGCTGAGCGAGCGTATTCATGAAGTTCGTGGAATTCATGGAAATCCAGGAATTCTTGCAATTTAATGAATTCAGGAATTCAAGTAATTTATGCAATTCAATGAATTCAGGAATTCAAATAATGCATGCAGTTCAATGAATTCAGGAATTCAGGTCAAACCGCTACCCCTTTACAACGTCTCGTGAGGACGGGAAGGCACCCCTCTGACCGTTCACAGAAATAATTTTGGTCTACCCCCGACCGCTTTTACACGTCTGGGGTGGGGGGAGGCACAACTGTGACTGTTCAAAGAAACAATTTTGGTAGAAAAATTTTGATCGAAGACCGATCCCTTTGCAACATCTCGTGGGGGCGGGAAGGCAACCCTCTCACTGTTCACCGAAATTGTGGCCAATCTCCCACCCCTTTCGAACGTCTCGTGGGGGGACCCCTATGACTGATCCCAGAAATAATTTTGGTGAAACCCCTATCCCTTTCCAACGTCTCGTGGAGGGAGCGAAAACGCACCCCTCTGACTGTTCACAGAAATAATTTTGTTAAAACTCCTATATCTTTCTTACGTCTCGTGGGGAGCTGGAAGGGACCCCTGCCACCGTTCATAGAAATAACATTTTTCAAAGATTTTTATTCTGGGAAACAAACTACCACAAACAATTTTTCTTAAATTATCATGAAGTTCCCAAATTTAAAAAATTTAAATTGAAAAAAAAACGAATTTTTCTGACGACAAATGCCTGAATAATGCATTTGTTTATCATATTAACAATCAGGTTTCACAACTTTCTTTGAAACTTTATCAGCTTGTTAAAAAAAAACATCCAAATCGGTCCACAGCTTGAGCCGGAACTGCACAAAAAGCGATTTGCGATTTTAACTCCGCCACCAACCTTCATTGGCTTCTAGAAGGGTTCGTGGTTGTTTGTGGCGCGTGCTACGTAGGTACATGGCAGAATTCAGTAACGCAGATAAGTTTTAAAGTAGGTGCTTTGGGGCGACTAATTTAAAATGCAATGTTTTTATTTTAATGCTTTAAAATGCAACTTGAACGAAATAGAAACGTTTACTGATATCCTGAGCTTGAAAAATTATATGTGTTTACGACAGGAATATGATTTTATCAACGTTGCGACAATTTCAAAATATTAATAGTTAATAAATTATTACATTTTACTTTGCAATGATAAAAAAAGGAAATGTATATGCGCCATAAATTTAAATAAGTATTTTGCAAGATCCTGATTTCAGATAATTTTGACAATTTCTTTGTAAAGTGTAAGCTGATATTTAAACAATGTTGAAATTATTGCCCTTCAATATTTATAAAAGTTCATGCATTGAATTTAAATTTATTGAAATACAGTTATATAGTTTAGATAATGCAAGATAATGTAAGACTTATGCATTCTTTTACTGCTAATATATTAATTATTTAAATTCCAAATTACTTTATTTTATTTTTAATTCAGTAACCCTAAGACACCTTCCGAGATAGTACGTATCTACAGCACTAGATACTTCCCTTTCATTTCAGAAACCGATCACCTCCGAAGGCGGGTAGAGAAACTGTGGCAGAACTCAAACATGTGATAGTTGAGTCGAACTATCTCTCCAAAAAGGCCTGGTCTAGAGAATGGTTGACCAACACAGCATTTTAGGCTAAGCACCCATGTGTGCACTTGCACTGTACGTTTTGTTCTTTGCATGATTCCCTCTATCTTTTTTTTAACATTCCAAATACTTCTCTCATTCGAAGGCATCCGCATTTGACTGAAGAACACGCTCCCATCTCTGTGTTGCTGAAACGTGCCCTTTGAGCAAAATTTTCAATTTTGAGAGCAGCCAAAAGTCACAGGGGACTACATCGGGATTGTGCGGAGGCTGACCAAGTGGTTTCACCTTGTGCTTTACCAAAATCTGTTGTACAAGGTTCGATGAATGAGCTAGTGCATTATCGTGTTGAAGAACGCAGTCACCACTTCCTCAAAAATGGGATCCGTGCCAAAAGGCCCAAACGATAAAGCACCCGCCAATGAGAGTCGCGCTCTGTGAAAAAGGCCCGCGAATCAGAGAGCGAGTAGAGGCGTGGTTACTGGATTTATAGTTTGTAATATTCTCTCGATGTAGATAAAGAAAACCACTCATTTGTTTCGAATAATAATATAATATGCTGTTATGTAAAATACTAAACACCGATGAAAAGAAGAAAGGAGAACAAAGCTTTGTACTTTCAATAACACTTAAGAAAGTACATGCATAAAAAAACATTTTTTAATCTTTAATTACAACGATAACAAGTAGGCAAGTATGTCTAGTATATATATATAATTAAAAATTTGTCATAAGGACAAC
>NC_046664.1:115587643-115602431 GCF_010883055.1 Belonocnema kinseyi
ACTTACTAGCCATACTTACCTGCTTATTATCTTTACAATCTTTACATACTTTCTTAAGTATGATTAAAAGTACGAATCTTCATTCTATTTTTTTATATTATTATTTTAAGTATTGTAACAATAATCTTTCAAACCACAATATACATCAATTGAACAGCAAAATATTTTGTGCATCAATTTATTTGGTGATTTTTCTATCGCTGATACTAGAATAATATCTTTAAACTCATAAAAAATATTGTAAAAAAATGTCGAACTCAAACACAAGCTCAACAAACATATTTTAATAAAATTAGTACACGTAACGCTATCTCTTAATACCTTAAAGGAGTGCTTTTCTTCAAATGCAGCATGAGAATATTACAAACTAAAAATCCATTAACCACGCCCCTACTCTCCCTCTGATTCGCGGGCTTTTTTCACGGAGCGCGACACTCATTGGCGGGCGCTTGATCGTTTGGTCTTTTTGTCACGGATCCCAGAAATGCAGACGTTTTCTTCTTACTGCGTCACGCAATCTTTTTAGAAATTTGTTGTAATATGTTTTTTTCGCCATCTGACCTATTAGAGCGTATTGATGATGAACAGCACCTTTCTGGTCGACAAGAAAAGGGGACATTGTCATGAGTTGGTCATTGCGCGCCTGCTAGAGTGAGAGTCACTTTCCACTCAAGCATGACTACTTCTAAATTGCCCAAACCACTCTTTAGTTTGAGTATTTCTCATAGAATCATCACTATATACTTTACGAATCATGAAGATGGGTTGAGAACATGGATATTGAAGTTTTTGTAAAAAATGTAATGCGCAATTTTGGATCGGTGCATTCTGTCATTCTGAAATGCGACAAGCATGTGATTTGACGTTTACGCAACTGCGTACACAAGTCGACTGAAGATTCGCAGGCACATGCCACTCAGTATAGGGCCTCACAGAGGTCGTACCTAAATGGTAAAAATATGTTTTAGACCTTCTTTTTGTTTTATTACAAATTTTAATTCAATTAAGTTCAATGTCTTCTCTCTCAAGTATAAACTTTATTATCATATTTGAAAAATGGCCGACACGGCGCCTGGATCGGGCCTCAGTACGGGCGCACAAACTATACGAGGTGTGTTCAAAAAATAAGGTGACTTTGTGGTTTTCTAAAAAAATATTCATTTATTCCTCAATATTTATGTTGTCCCCTTCAAAGTAATCCCCCTCAGATATAATGCACTTGTGCCAACGCTTTTTCCAATCATCGAAGCACTTCTGATAATCATTTTGCGGAATAGCCTTGAGTTCTTTCAGCGATGCAGTTTTTATCTCCTCAATTGTTGAAAATCGATGTCCTTTCATGGGTCTCTTCAGTTTTATGAAAAGAAAAAAGTCACTGGGGGAAATATCCGGTGAATATGGAGGCTGAAGCATGACTGTGGTGCTGTTTTTGGTCAGAAAATCTTTCACAAGCAACGATGAGTGAGCAGGTGCATTATCGTGATGCAAAAGCCACGAATTGTTTTCCAAAGTTCCGGACGTTTTTTGCGTATCGCCTCTCGCAACAGCGCATAATTTGAAGCTAATACTCCTTATTGACCGTATGACCTTCTGGTAAGAATTTCTGATGCACTACGCCACGGTAATCAAAGAAGATAGTGAGCAAAACCTTCACATTTGACCGAACTTGACGTCTGTCTTCGACATCCTTTCGGCCTTCTTGGAACAGCTTGCACCACTTATACACATTTTTCTTACTCAGAGTAGACTCACCGTATGCAACTGTCAACACTTTAAGAGTTTTAGAGCACTGGATTCCATTTTTCAAACAAAATTTAATGCAAACTCTTTGCTCCATTTTTTTCGAAAGAAGGAAATCGCCGAGCACACCAAACCCTTCTAACCTTTTACGCCTCTGCCAGAAAAACAACACGAGCTATATAGTCAAAACTGTGAACATATGATCGTGACAAGTGCACCAACACAACAAAACAAAAAATTTAAAACTTGAATGTACGTAGCCCGCGAAAATTGAAAAGTCACCTTACTTTTTTAACACACCTCGTATACGAGAAGTAGCGGCCGATATTGTAACGATTAAATGAATAGGGTACTTAAGGTGCTTCCACAGGCTTGAATATTAGCCCTTGTATTACTCTGCCAAGGTTTTCTCCTACAATTTTGAATTGTTTGATTTGATATTTCAACCAAAAATTATAAATGCCTAAATACAGAACTGAATAGAGGACTTTGTTCGAAAAATGGTCTGGTTCTTGTTTTATTCCAATTAATTGAAAATTGATGCATTTTTTGCACCTGGGAAGTAGCAAACCGCCACCATGAGTGTACTCGTGATGAAAGGGGAACTGGGGCCTGTGTCTCGCTATGAAACTACAGGTGGTCTAGAGTGTTATTTTTTCGACGATACTTTAAACATCGTGAAAGTTCGGATCGAGTCCAGGATTCAGATTGTGTGCATATCATGCACAAAAATAATGAAAAAAGATGCTGCGCCCAGAATTAGAAACTGTTGAATCGACCACACTAAATCACGCGTCAATAATGATCCCCTCTTACAATCAACATTAGTGTTATTGGACTATATTTATCCACGATACATTAAACATCGTAAGCCCAGGATCGATCCCAAGATTAAGATTTAGTGCCTGTCGTAATTAAAAATTATTATTGAAAATTAGTTATTAAATTTAAATTAATTATTAAGTATGAATAAAAGTTATTGATTAACATAATTTTTAAAATTATATAATTAATTAATGACGATCTTAACCGTTTTCCCTAATCTTTTTTTTCACGTGTTCTTTATCGAAAGACAGAAGAAAATGCAAGAAAGTTAGAAATATGGCCCGTACAAATGATGGATATGCGTCTCTTCTCAAATTCCACGACAAAAATCCTGAAAAATATCATGCGCCAAGAATTGGAAATTGTTAAATCGGAATAGTACGGAATTTTTCACGATTTTAAAAACAATTTGCAATGGTTTAAGCAAATTCAAATTATTTAAACAATTATTTAATCGCGAAAATTGGAAAAAAGAATGGTATTTTTTGATTCAAATGTAATTGTTTGTCATTGTTTAAAGTATACATTTTTTCTGAACACATAAAATTATTCAGACCATTATTTATTGTTTATTTTCAAAATTTCTAAAAAGTAAAGGAGAGATGTCCACTTTTTTTAAATTGTTATCCTAAACAATTTTTTGTTGATTTTGTTGTTTTCTGTTTGTTGCGGACGTTGTTTTCCTGATGTAAACCACCCATACTTAATTTGACGGAAATATAAACAAAAAATGTGCCCGCTAAGCGGGCACATTCTCATCGCGCGCTACAAGCGCGACTCGTTTCGCTCGCAAGTTTGAGCGCGCATAGGGCGCGCGGCGGTTCAATCTCGCGCTTCGTGCTCGATAATGGGTTACGTCGCGCTTTGCGCTCGGATATTTATTCTTTGCATTTTGAATGCTTGTTAAAAACTTTATCAAAAAGATCTCTTTTAGATGGCAGTATTTATATGCGTCTTCATATTCTGAATTGTTTACTTAATTAAGTATAGTCAAAGATTAAGTTTCTCAAAGCTCTGTAGGCTTTCAGGTACACATTCTCATCATGACACTCGCCCTGCGCGCTCGATTTCCAACAGAAATCTGTGAACAGGTTTTGTTGAATTTTTTTCTCGTAACTTTCGTCTTTTTTCTACACTTTTTTAAATTTTATTTTCGTTTCAACGTTATTTTTCACAACCAAAACAAAAATTACGCGTCCTATCAAGAAGTGATTCTTATCGAAATTGTAGATCTTTTTTGGGATAACAGTTTTGGTTAATTCGCCTTTCTTCGCATCCTACATAGTTTGTCTAGAAAATGGAATTTTTTATTTTCCATTATTTTTTTTTGCAATCAAAATTTGAATTTTCGATTTTTGAAGAAAATCCAAAAATTTGTTATGATAATCTTGTAGGGCTTTTAAAAAGAGATGTTTTTCTTTTCTTGCCTTTTTTTTCATATCTTGCGTTTTTTGGCTTAAAATTTTGATTTTCGGTTGATTAAAAAAATTTTGAAAACGCTATAACTCTGAAAATTTTCTTTTTATCGAAAAAGTCATAAGGATAAATTGTTTGTTCTTTTTAATACTATAAACATCCGTACATAGAATTTTCAAATTCAGAAAAAAGTGGTCTAAAAAATTTTCAAAATGCGCTCACTTTTTGCATTTTTATCAGAAATGGCTGGTTCACGAACTCGTCCTTTCTTTTGGGACCTGTAAAAGTGTGCTAAAGATGAATATGATTCGTTCATTTTTTCGAGAGTTATCCTGTTTACGGATGGACGGCCGGAGGGCCGGACGGACGGACAGACAGACAGACGCCATCGTGACAGCTTGATTTTCGGATTCAGGGGGTCTCGAAACGTGGAGATCCGTTGAAAAACTGTGGTGTCAAATTTCCGACAATTCTAATACTTTCTCATTCATAAATTATGAGAATTTAAAAACAATAATTAAGTGTATAAACAATAACATTAAGGTTTTAGCAGAATTTACTAGTCCTCGAATTCATTGAATATTATGTTTAACTCAGAAAATACGATTTCAAACGTATATTTTAAAAAGTAATTTAAAAAGTTATATTTGCTTAAACAGTTAAAACGTCTTTCATCTATTCGTTGTTTACACGATACAGTCATGTAAAACACTATTTAGTTATTGTATGCAAAATGATTGAGCAAATAAAGATTGTTTAAACAAATAGAAATTTATTAAACTTTAAAAAAATGTATCAAAATTATGTAATTATTCAACAAAACGTTGCATGGGATAACAATTAAAAAAGTGGTCATATCTAGCTCAATACTCACAAGTTTGGAAAATAGACAATAAATAATTGTTTAAATAATTATATAATGTTTTTAGAAAAATGTACTTGAAGTAAAAAATTTAATCAATTGTGACCAAGAACATATTCATTGTGACGCAAGCAGTTATATGTGTAACAAATATAGATGCAAAAAAAAGATAGGAAAATTATGATTGTCTATGATTGCAAAGTTTTCAATTAAAAATTATCACCATGAAACGAAAATCATGAAATAAAAATAAAACAATGAAATGAATTAATGAATTAATGAAAATTAATAAGAAAATGAAAATAAAAAAATGGAAATTCCATACTTTTCCGACTCAACAATTTCCATTGCGGGGCGGCGCAGCTTCTTTTTTTTCAGTATTTTTTTTCATACAATTAGAGAAGAGAGAAAAAAGATATTTCTAGAAATTTAACGGATTAACCGATTTTCTTCTATATTTTTTTAATCGTCGCGTCGTTATGTAATGAATCGAATGCAGAATTTTATATTGAAATTCCTTAATATTTAATAATTTTTAATTTCTTTAAACAGGCTGTAATCTCTAACAATAGAAAAGTTGAATGAGGCATGATAGGCACTCAATCTCAATCCTGGGCTCGATTCGAACTTTTACGATGTTTAAAGTATCGTCAAAAAATAACATTCTAGACCACCTGCAGTTTCATAGCAAGGCACAGGCCCCAGAACTTCGTTCGATATGAGTACACTCATGGTGGCGGTTTGCTACTTCTTAGGTGCAAAAGATGCATTTATTTTCAATTAATTGGAATAAAACAAGAACCGGTATACATTTTATTAGTTTAATTTTTTGGAAATATCCTTTTAAACCACCTTTTCTCCTTTACCATGCCACGTTTCGATAGTCGAGATACATTTTGTGTTGTATATAGTAGATACATTATACCCAAAAATAGAAGGTCTTTAACAGATGCTAAAAAAATATGTACATCAATTGTTATGGTGGCGCAAAATAAAGTCTTGACCATTCTTGGATTCCTCGTATCATTTGTTCGACTTGTCTAAGTGACATTAGCAGAAATTGCAAAGACAATGAAAAAAGCTTTGCATCTCTCTGCCTATGATTTGGCGTCCCAATTACAGAAATTTTTCTGTAATCATGGAAGAAAAATAATGCTTGAATTAACAAAAACTATACCAATCTTTCTCTATATGGTCTCGGATTTAGTTCGTAATGCAAGTATTATAGTCAAACATTTGCTTATATAATCAACATTATCCGTAAATGTGTAAAGGAAAATACAATTTTAAGGCACATACTTTTTAAAGCCGTTAATATAACTGAAAAACTTGTATTTCTAATCCTAGTGAAAAGATCAAACATATTAAAATTGATATCATATCAGTTACATCATATAATAGACTTAAAAGTTGAAAGGTAGAAAAACGTTAACAGTGGAGAAAATAATTTTTCTATGCATAATAAAGAAAAATAATACTCATATTAATGAAAGGTTAAAATTGTTCATTGTTTCAATACGTAAATAAAGTTTTATATTTAAATATTATCCATCTAATAAATAGTTTTAAATAATATTTAACAGAAAAATAATCTCTTCTTATAAATCAAAATACATGCTTTTCAAAGGTCGTATTGATCTCATATTATCCTATATCATATCTTTTATATCACTTGATTTATATCGCGTATCACAATCAGATATCACTTAAAATTTTTAAAATTGCTAAAGTTCGCATTGTAAAAGAACTTCTCTAAGTCGTCATTAATGATCAGTAATACTCAAGTTAATACGAAAGTATCGAAGTATACAATACGAAAAAATATAATAATGCTATTTCGCTTGGAAGAGGATAGAAGACTAGGCATTTAAGCTAATGTAAATGCTTTGTTTGAGAAAAGACACCTCTTTTTAATGATAAGCCACTCTCAGAAATCACTGGACTAGAGATGGTCAACTTATAATTTGTAATGCTAATACGGCCGTGCACGAAATCGTTAGTCCGTACTAAATGTTCATTTTGTGTTACTCCAAACCATTGACACAGAACGCCAACATCCTTTTTATTACCATTAACATTGACATAATTGCTAAAATAGTCTCTTACTTTCTTTGAGACTTTATTTAAATATGCAAATCCAAGAACATGACCCACTAGGCATTTTTCGTTATCAATGCGTTGAAATATACTCCATTATTCAATTTCTAACTGGTCACTTCTTTTAGCATAATCTGAGCTTTGAGTATCCAATAAGTTAGACAAATTTCCAGAATCATATTCAGGCTACGCTTAGAAGTCTGTGACTACTTAACTGGCCTGGATTTTGATTCAATAGCCAACAGATCAAAGACTTGCGCACAACTGTTTCCCTTTCTCCAGAGTCTGTTACCAGTGTGAATGGACAAGATTCCTTGAGCTTAGTTCCTAATTCGGAATAATCTCTAAATTCCAAGTGGCCTTGTACAGTTGACAATATTGACAGGTCCTGCAGTAACTCAGATCTGGAAGTCTGAGTCCGCAACTTATCTATTTGATAATCGAACATTCTGAATGTGCTATCAACTTCTTTTTCGTAATTCTCTATGACTTCATCATCTACATCGTTATTCTCGCCAGAGACCTCGATATCTGTTGAAATAAACTGAAAGTCAATTAAATCTGCAATTGATATGTCGATATTTATACCGAGACTGTAAATCATCTTATGTGCATCTAGTTTGGCCATATTCAGGGTTTTTATAATTTCATCGTTGTTCGAAAAACTAATATAATCCTGGCAGATCAAGTTTTCAGACATAAAATCAGTGTCTTGGCATTCAAACGAAGCCCCCAAATGCTTCATTCTAGGAAAATTTAAGGTTTTGCAATCTTCAAACTTACTAACTGAAATGTCAGACTGAAATTGAATGCGAGCAACTCTGTGAATACAATCTAGCATACTGAAATTGACCATTGTGCATAATGTAGTAGTCATTGATCTTAGCTGTCGAAAAAAACTCTCACACGTTTGACTGCTAAAAAGCCATGGTAGAAACTGCTACGTGTTCTTCTAAGAGAGCCCAAACTTTAGGATAAAATGTCTCATAACTGCTCCAAAGTTCATTTTGTCTTTCAATGAAATATCTGTTTCGTTTATGCCATGCTTATCTTTGACAACAGTTCCCATCAATATTTTAATATGACCTATTGAAGCCATGAAATTCCCCATAGGCATGTCATGATAATTAGGTAATAGAAGTGCTCTTAATTTTGTGACAGAGTGAGGTGAGCCCTGGGTAAAATTAACATCTGTTACTATTTTTGCAATGTAATCCGGGAAAGATGATACCATCATCATGCAGAGCTGAAAATTGAGGATCACTCTTTCTAAAAAACTTTCAATAGTCATTTCTCTTAATAATCGAGGATCTCCATCTGATGATATCCCCATTACGCGTATTGAAATGTTCAATAAGTTTTGAATAATAAATCTCCATCGGTTCCTTACATCCTGAGTATAGAATTTATTATCAGTGCCAAATAAACACAGGCAAAACAAGGAAAGACTGAAGACTCATTCCCCCGAATTTTCATTTAAAGTTTTTAGATCTGTGCTTACAATTTGACCACTGCTTAAACTTAAAGCAATTGGTTGTACAGAACTCTGCTGACTTTGACCATTCTGCGTCTAAGTTTCTTCATAATTCCATGGACATGGAGTGAACTCGTCCTCCAGATAGCTTTGAACACTTTGAACCTTTAATGAAGAATTTTGAAGATCGATGTTATCACTGATATAATTTTTTGGACCAGGATCTTGAGAAGTCGACGAAATGAGGTTGGATTCATTACCGACTGAATATAGCAAATTTATAGCAGACATTTCCTCACTGTTTTTATTGTCGTTGAAATTTTTTTTTAAATATGGCGTGTTTGCAATAGAGTTCGGTTCAACTTACACATTGACAGGAACCATTGGCTCAATTTGACCTTCTGGTGCACAATCTCTGTTAGGCTTAGAATAAGATTGGACCAAGGAATTTGAAGTTTGATTTCAGGCTCTGCGATCTTTAGATTTCAGCTTTATTCCTAAATGCGCATTAACATGCCTCCGAAAGTTAGATATTATCCACTTACAACTACTGTTGTTAGTGTTGACTGTCTTAATAATTTGTATTGCAGTGTCGCAAATAGGACACGTAAAGTGAGCTGTATAATTGAAATCATGTAAGGGATTTACGGTATCGGACACACACTTAATTACAATCTTCGTTTCTGTTCTTAAAATTTGTTGTAATTCAGGCTCCAGATTGTTCTTTTTGTTCGTAATAAAAGAAACAATGACAGACTCAACTTTTTTCATTTCGTTGACCAGATCAACTCCTAGAGGAACCCTGATGGGAGCGGATGGATTTTGCTGAACCATAATTTCATTTCAAGTAGTAATTTTATTATCTGGGTTCTTTCTGGGTTTATTCTTCCAATGTTTTTCATTTGTAGATTTAACATGTTCTATTATTCACTTGATTTGCATCCTTTCACCCAGCATGAATTTGCATTTTTGAGGTGTCTTGTAAAATCTCCCAAAGTAATCTCTTAACCCTTCGTTTTTCTCCAGAAGGGTGTGCAATTCCTTGTGCAGCATGTTTTTCGAATTCATCAATTATTTCCTCGTCAATTTCTCAAAATTTGTACTCCCTGTCCAGTTTGTGGAAGCAAAATATATTCCTTACATGTTTTGGAATTACATCGTTTACGTCAGATTCTAATATGTTCCAGAAGTGAGCCACTAATTCACTGTGTTGTTCTTCTTTTTCCACTTCATTAATGCTTCTTTTGAAATTTACAGATATGTACGTTTGTGCGAAACGAACCTCCATTTATCGATGTTTCGTGCATTTGTCGAGCAAGCATTTTGAAAAGCAATTATCAAAGAAGGTTATATTTTGAGAAAATGCAGGCAAAATTCTAATTTAATACATCATCAAAAAACTTTTCAAAATATACTTGAAACAGATCTCCCGAATGTTCCCGACAGAGATACGAATATTTCCGAAAGGAATTGCGCCGCACCGACCGGATAGAGCAAGATTTCTCGTGATTTACTGAGACCAACTGAGACTTACTGGGACTAACAAAGGGATTAAACAAGGGACAGCAGCGTAGTTGATGACAGAGATTCCTAATGATCGCCACAGGGAATTCCGTAAGTACGGGAGTCCCATGAAATCTCAGTGACCAGCCCCTCGCGCTGAAACCACTTCAACTGAATTTAAAGCGTTTCTCAAACTGTATTAGACGAGTTTAAATTAAAATTAGTCAAAAAGTACCTGATACTATAGCATTCTTGAATGACGACAAGGTAAGAAATTCTAAACAGCAGAGAACCCACATAAAAACTCTTCAGGTTTCTCCAAATTTGACCATTAAAATCTTTTAACCTTCATCTCAAGATGTCTACTTAAACCTAAAAGTACTCTGATTTAGTTGGTTAGCGATGAATTTTGTGGATTTGAGATTGAACTGACCTTGATACTGACCTGCAGGTATCAAACAGACACCAGCTTCGAATTCAGTGACCACTTAAACCTAAAGATACCGTAATTTAGTTGGTTATCGATGAATTTTGTAGGTTCGACCTTGAACTGTCCTCGATGGCCAATCATACACGAATAATATTACAGTTGTAAATAAGTATATATTTGTAGGTATCGGTCACCAGAAGCACAAGAATAACTTACTTTACCACCTTCGAAAGCGTCTGCTATGTGAGCACTTGATTATTGGGGGTTACGTCCAGGACAAATTTTTATCAGTGTCACATCAAGAATGATTCCCCGGAATTAAAGCGAATTTCAATTTGGATGCAACTCACACCTTTATATAAAATCATATTACCCCGAGATTATACTTTTTCAAAAGGTCAAAAAAGTTCCCTGATTACGACTATTTTGGGTAGGTTTTCAATATTTGGGTCAATTTTTGTTTAAATTTTTGTTTATCAATTTAATTGGATATTCACAAACTGAAATTATACAATCATTTTCAGCATTGCTGAGCAAAACTAGAACTTTTTTTCGTACAACGAACCGTTTTCAATGGAAGGCTTTATAAACAAACAATTTTTTCACTATACTGCCATATTAGCATATAGATGTTGTGGTTTTCATAGTCCAACATGTGTTCCGAAAGGAAAATGTCCGGAGAATAGCGCCTAACAAAAAAAAAAAACGATCAGAAATTTGTTCGAAAAGTTTTGTGCTTTTGGTTTCGTGGGCTTTTGGTTGGGTGTGTAGAAACGTCGTCCAAGGCGTCCGAACGAGAATTCCGAGCTGGTAAAGCGGACTTTCGCCAAAACCCACAAATGTCTTTGCAGCTTCGTGCTGCCGAACTGGGTATGTCTTTATCGACTCTGCAGAGAATTATTCGCGTTGATTTGAAGTTGAGTCGATCGAGACACATCCAGTTTAGCAGCACGGCATTGTAGACATTTTTGAGTTAGAAGCGACACTCTGCTTTACGAACTCAAAATTCTCGTTCGAACTTCTTAGGCGATGCTTATATGCACACGACCAATCGCTTAGAGAACCATAAAACTTATCGTACACACTTTTGATCGTGTTTCTGTTAGGAGCTGTTTTCAGGGCATTTTTCTTTTGAAATGCACGCTGGGTTGCCACAAACGTTTAATTATTTTGAATGCATATTTGGAAAATTTGAACACGTTCGACTGGCGTGTACTTAACCATGACGAAAATCTCCCAAGTCTGACCTTTCTAACGGGCTGTTAATTGGACTGATGTGAACTTTAGGAATAAAGTTATGAGGCATTGGAATAGGTGAGTTCACTCTGGGATACTCTGTACACTCCTCTGAAATCCAGAATGTTCACAATTTTCCATTTAAATATTTATTCTCGCTAGATTAATTTTGAATCATTTTTTTATAATATTAACAACTTGTTTTAGAAAAATTTTATTTTACGTTTAACATTATTTATACATTTAAAGTTGTAATTTTCTGTTTAAAATAAATCGAATTGAATATCTACTCAAGGCTTTTTACCAAAAAAACTTTCGCTTAATAAAGGTTCAGAGGATTTACTTTGGTTAATGAAATCCTCTTACAGGAGACAAAAACATTATTTATATCCTTTTTTTATTTATATCATGCTTTTGATATAGATGTCAATATTTTTATTGTTCTGAACCTCTTGTAACACAAAATCATCATCTATTTAACAGCATTGAATGATGTGTCTCTAAAATGCAAAGCAGCCATTCATAAAATACGTGACACATTTTTCAGAAACATTACCCCCCCCCCCTGCGTGGTGATTTTTCTATTGCACTCAACATGGAGAATGATACTTTGAAAGAACCCCCATCCCACTTAAGGTATCACGTATTTTGTGAATTACTCCTAATGACAAAGCCGCGTCAGTTTTTCCAAGGTTAGATTACCTAAAATTATATAAACATACCTTTTCCCCACGTTGAAGTAAAGTACTGATGATTCCTACATGTCCGTACCGCGCTGCAGTATGAATAGACCTCGCACCCCTTTTATTCGGCATGTGAAGATACACACCTTTCTTGAACAACATGGTGGCACATTCAGAATGACCGTTCAAAGAGGCGATGTGCATTAACGTAGAACCATCTTTGGTTCTCTCAAAAATGCTTGCTTTAAATTTATCGGCAAGCAGTTCGATAATGGAAGCATGACCGTTCTCAGCTGCCAAGTGCATAGGTGTACGGTCCTGATGATCGGCTGTTGAAGCAGAAGCCCTGACTCCATAGAAATACTTTACAAGTGTTTCGTCACCTTCAGCACTCGCGATGTGAAGGGAAGTCTGCCCTTCCCCCTGAAAAAAGTGATAAACCTCTGATATATATATATATATAACCGCTGAAATATATTTTTCGCCTCAACTAATGTCCTTTATATTGACGCAATGAAGAATTTCATAGGTCAAATTTGCTTTTTAATCTTTGTTAGTTACAAAAGAATGTCAATGAAACACGAAGCAAACCTTCTATTAAAATTACTCTACGGAGACACTGCGAAACTGAAATTACTTTGGACTTTGTTTCTTCACATTTTCAAGTCAAATAAGAACAATAATTAGATATAAGTATCATGCACTTACATCGAACTGAGTGAGAGAATGCACCACCTGTTTATAATTTAAAAGCACCGTAATTAACTATCTCAACTACTAGCAAGATGCTCAGTTTTTTCTGACATTCGTAATCTTTACAAATCTTATTAAAATCTTTTCTCTTTTTTTTTGCATTACATCTTTTTCTCGAATCTTAAATACTTTACGATGCGTGTACAAACATAGTGAGCGCAAACAGATATCCATGGGAGATTTATTAAATTTTGCACGTTTTCGTATTGAAACTTCCTTAAAACATCCCAGATACCAAAATGCGCGCACAGTGCGAGGCATGAGTTAAATGGTGAAGGGATGTCTTCCCGCCCCCACGAGGTGTTGGAAAAGGGGTAGGGGTGCGACCTTACATTATTTCTGTGACTAGTCACAGGGCTGACTTCCCGCACCCACGAAACGTTGGAAAAGGGGTAGAAGTGCAACTTGACATTATTTCTGTGACAAATCAAAGGGGTTCCTTTCCGCACCCAGAAGCCTTTGGAAATGGGGTATTCGGGACTTTACATTATTTCTGTGATCAGTCACAGGGATGCCTTCCCGCCCCTACGAGGCGATGGAAAAGACCTAGGGGTTATTTTTATGGGTTTTCGATGATTTTACCATGAAAATTAAATTTGGGCCAATTTTCACTATCATATTCGTAATAAACGCGTCAAAATACATAAGCATACGGAGTTTGAAGAAAATCGGACATACACCCTTTTCGGAAGTTCACCCGAAAATATTTCCTTAGTTGTTTTTGTGGGTGCACATCTAATGGCAAATTTAAGTGGATTCCTAATACATTTTTAAATACTCAATGCAATGTTGCAAAGAGACTGCAATTTATTTATATGGTAATTATTTCAGAATAAATAATTGGACAACGAATAAAATAAGTTAAATATTGTTCGTAACATTTTACATGATTCTTTAACGATTAAATGTAAATGTTATATGTATAAGAAACATTAGTATCAGACACTTTTTTTATATACAGTTTTATTCCAAACCCCTTAACGACGAAACAAGTTACCAATTTCTCACCTTAAGCCACATTTTTTAACCGCTTTGTAGCCGGTATTGAAGTCGGGATCCCGTCAGTTCACCGTGACGTTTTAAGTCGGATCTCAGCCAGATTCCCCGACCAGTGCCCGGTCAAAACCGAGGCGGTGTATATTCATTTATTTATTATTTATTTCATCAACTAATTATCTTATTTGTGCATTTAGTTGAAAATTCAAAATTGAACTGTTCTTATTGTTATAAAATTTGCCTGTCTTTCTAGAAATGCGTAGTTTTATCAAATTAAGCTCTTTAGACGGTTTATTTAGACGATTTTACTGGTTTTGAAAGGTTTTTAAAGAAGAAATTTTTCTTAAAATCTCATTCGTTGCATTTTTCTGGTTACAGAAAATGTGCCATAATTGTAAACTATCTCTAACATGTGGTTCTAGCATTCTCCTTTAAGTCAGTTTCAAAAAGACTTCAGAGATACCGGTCGTATACCGCGAGAATGGGAAAAAACCAAATAGAAAATTCTATAAACAACGCGGAGATTTTTGTTCGGGAATGGGAGGTCTCTCCCTTCTATCATGAATGCACAGATTTAGGCCCTAAATAAACAAGATATAAACACACACACACATATATATATATATATAATTAAAAATTTGTCATAAGGACAACCGCAGGATTTCGCCGGGAGCGGGTGCTAATCTGAATAATTGCACCCGCTTCCAGCGAAACGCGGTAAAATTTCAGCCATAACCACGTCTCACAACCGTGAGATAGGTGGTTACAGTCTG
>NC_046664.1:115602441-115602633 GCF_010883055.1 Belonocnema kinseyi
CTCGTGCACCCTAAGAACACGGAGTGACCCAAGGACAACCGCCTTCTGCATTTTTCCCGTAAGTTTTCTAGCATATTGTTGACACGCAGAGATGCTTTTTAGGCTATTAGCAAGTGAAAGCTTGGCACCTACAAGAGCGCCGATGATAAGGACGATCAGTTTAACAGAATATTCCGGGTACAATCGTTGCAA
>NC_046664.1:115602733-115604286 GCF_010883055.1 Belonocnema kinseyi
TTTTCCCGCAAGTGTTCTAGCATATTGTTGACACGCAGGGATGCTTTTTAGGCTATTAGCAAGTGAAAGCTTGGCACCTCCAAGAGCGCGGATGATAAGGACAATCAGTTTAACAGAATATTACGAGTACAATAATTGCAACTCCCTTATAAGGTCTCGATACCTCTCTTTCTTTTCATTCTCCTTGGCTATGATGTTTTTGCCAGCTGGTGCTGAAAATTCGATAACGAACATGGTTCGCTTCTCGAAGTCAAGAAGAACCATGTCAGGCCTCGAGTGAGCAACAGAAACAATTGTCGAGAATATAAAGTTCCAGTATATGCGGCACTTCCCATTCTCGAAAATAGACTCAATTTCCCTAGGAGCATTTAGAGGAGCAATATTAAGGTGACTGCCGTAGGAGTGACAGAGATGGCAATAAAGTACTCTTAGTGCCGCACTGTGCCTTTGAATGTAGATCGTTCCCGCGTGTCTTGGAAAACTAGATAGTATGTGAGCTAAATGCTCGGGGATACCAGGCTACCTCTCAGAGTAAGCAGCCTTATCCTTGCATGCGGGGCTCTACAAGGATGGACGAACCCCTTTCCCTAGCTTCTCGTGTGAACAACAATGACAACACCAAACATAGTTGTAGTAAGTGCAGTTCAAAACAACAGAACGCGCAGGGCTCCCGACAATGGGTCGGCCAACAATGCCGACCAATCTAGAGCTGGGGGAGCCAATGAAAATGGATTCAATGCGATGGATCGGCGGGATCTCGTGACCTTTGTGTGGACGGAGCGACTGAATCACGACTTGCTAGACTGCTACGATGCGAGCGTGGCCCGTGAACGGGGTTACATGGCACGCCTGCATGCTCTGTGGTGCGAGAAACACCCGGAGCTATCGCACTTTTCGCAGCAACGTCTGCGAAACCATGCCGGCAACAAAGAAAGAGAGGCGACACTAAGACCAACCGCGGGCAGGCATCCAATAGATGAAGAGCGAAGCTTTACGACCCGGAGAAAAATCAACACCAAGGTTTCTCTTAAGCCTAAAGATCTGGCTGAAATGGATGACGAGCTTCGTGGACATTTTTCCGGTGAATCCGACCTCTGGGCTATCAATTATTGTGTGTATAATGCAGCGAGAGCTTTGGCCGATGCGAACCGTAAAACAAAAGCAACGGCTGATCATAAGACCAAAAGACGAATGCATCAACTTCCCATAAAGATAGCCTGGGCAAGACAGTACGCGTCCTGCATTCAATGTGTGATTGACTACATCACATCTGGCAGAAATTTTGCCGCCAAGGTTCGAAAGTTCGCGCAGCGAACATCCTTGCCGTCCCGGTACTACTCTATTCATTTGCAGTAGTTCCATGGACGAAGAACGAGCTCAGATCTCTTGATATCGGGACAAGAAAGGTTATGCACATGAACAAAAGCATGCATCTGAAGTCTTCCGTTCCCCGACTGTACATCTCACGCCGTCAAGTGGGTCGCGGAATATTGAGTCTTGAATGTCTTCACAACAGGATTATTCTGGGTACAGCACATAGAGTTGCAAATGGA
>NC_046664.1:115604386-115616997 GCF_010883055.1 Belonocnema kinseyi
TGGTTTCTTGCCCAGAGGACGACCGGGTTTTAACAAATGAGATCACATGAACTCCCATCTAATACCAAACTGCTAAAGGCTGGTGACCTTCTCAGCATAAAAACATAAATTAAAGACGACTCTCTCGGTTCCAGTTCTGCTTCCCCCCTTCCGACCCTCCCTTATTAACAGAAGTTAGGTGGGACTGACGTTACAAGTACAATCTCCACCATATGAAGAATTTATACTTAACTCGGACATGATTTCGACACGCAAAATAAACTTATAGCATAAAGATGGTGGTGGGCGTATAATACAAACAATGAATAATACAAACAATAAAATAGCCTCGGAAAAGACTGAAACTTTAATTAACAAAACTATGCATGCAAGGAAACTAGATATTTTATGTGCGCCTTAAACAAAGAATAAGGAATGCGAAAGTAAAGACATAGGAAACGTCGTAATGAAAGGCGGATTTGAAATGTGGTCAGGAGTAGATAGTGGATCACATGGTAGACAAGGAATAGGCCTGATTTTGCATTAAAGAGCGAAGCAGCATCTCGAAGATCATGATTTCGTATCTTCCAGAGTGCTATGGGCTAGAATTAAAGTAGGAATCAGAAGATTATTCATTATAGCATGCTACGTGCCAGTTGATATTGATCCCAGATAAGTAAAAGATGCCTTCTGGGACACTTTAAATTAGACGATAAATATTTGCGATCGTGGTTAAAGAATAATTCTGCTAAGAAATATGAATGGTTCGGTAGGCATCCAAAATCAGGACACAGAAAAAGTATTAGGTAATTTTTGGGATCCAGGAATAAACTATAACGGAAATGAATTAGTTAGCTTATACTTAGAAAGGGGTCTGTTCATTACGACTACTTGGATTAGGCATTAAATGATCCACATGCGTACCTGGTCCAAAGAAAACAGTCAAAGTATAATTGACTTTGTTGTTGCGGATGAAAGACTAAGAGAGCTGATGAAAGACTAAGAGAGCTGATGAAAGATACAAGGGTCATAAGGGGTTCGGAATGCAATACTGATCATTACCTTCTGATCTCCTAAATTAACTTAGGTCGGAAATGGAGAAAACAACTTTGAACATCGCAGATCTTAGCGATGAGGAAAGAAATGGACGTGTAAATGATTGCAGACGCAAAAAGAGGATACTCAAACGATTATTTAAAGAAAGTAAAGATAAAATTAGAGAAGAAAATACAAAAAGACTTTGAAGGAAGCAAGAAACTTCTTTATAAAAAATGAAGGGAAACAAAAGTACAGAATTTGCTAACATGAGAAATAATAATGGGGAAATGCTGTATGATGCAGACGGGATACTAGGGGATCTCAGAGACTATTTTAGGGGACAATTTGGAGATGAAGCTATAGCACACCATAACTGCGATGCTAAACACGATGCGTTAGAAAACTCAATTGAGAAAGTCTGTGTCACTGAGGTTAGGGATATAATTAAGAACTTCAAAAATGGTAAGGTTGCCGGGTTAGACTGTATTAACGCTAAAATGCTTAAATCCGGTGGTGAGCACATACTACATAGCCTGTGCAAATTGATAAATTTATGTTTTGAGATGGGGGCATCTTAGACGATTGGAAACAAAGTTTTCTGCACATAAGAATTTCAGTGACTGTTTCGATATTATTTAAGGAGTTAGACAAGGATGCGTTATGTCTTCATGATTATTTATATTACTTATGGACAAGTGTTTAAGAATGGCTCTTTTCGAAGAAGAGGGTGTGGATCTTGAAACAGTAAGGATACGTGGGTTAGCGTTTTCAGATGATAAGTTTGTTATGGCAGAGTCAAGCAAAGTTTGCAAAGACTGTTGAATAAACTGAATGCAAGAATAAAGAGCATGGGCCTTAAAGTTAACGCAAATAAAACAAAAACTATAGTGTTCAAAGGAAAGAATTAGCAAACACTATGTAATATTGTACATTTGTACTGAATTCACTATACAGTAGCGAGGCATGAACCTATCAAGAAAAAGATAAGAGTAAGGTTGATGCAATTGACATGAGATTCTTGCGCATGATATGTGAGAAAACACTGATGGACAAAGTGAGTAACGACATAATTCTCAAAGAATATGATGCAGAAGAGACGTTAGTAGACACATGGGAAAGAAATCGGTTTAAATGGTTCGTGCATGTTGAGAGAATGCCAAATAAACGACTAACGAAGTAAGCGTATCTAGGTAAAGTAAATGGCAGTGGGTCGGAGCAGTGCTGCGAAACGAACGTGTTATTTAAATAAATATCACGAGAATTCTGGATCAATTTAAAAATTGTACATCCCTTCCTCACATTACTCCCTTCCCCACCGAGTGAGTCACGCCTATCCCGAAAGGTGTAATAGTGTAATAATATCAATTTTGTTGTAGTGGTGTATGGCCTAATGGTGCAATAATAATAATGATAATAATTGTATTCCTACAGCATCATCGCAGGAGGTTTCAACCATCGTATTAAATTTTTTGAATTAACTTATTTTGTTTATCATATTTTATGTTTCACAAGATATTTATTTCAAATTTTATGAAGATCATAAAAATGTGTATGAAAAAGCTTTTAAAAAAACATTTTTTATAAATTAAAAATAAATTATTAAAAATTCAGTCTGATAACGTTAATAATAATAATAATTATTATTCTATTGAAAAATTCACCTTCATTAATTGTGATACATGTTCGACGTACGTACAAAGTTTCACACATATGCCTCGCATCACGAGCTTCCCGCCAAGTGTTTCGCATATGTCTCGCACTGCGTTACTAAAGCCAAGACATGATAAAAATAAGTTTCTGAATTTAAAATAAAACTAATGGATGCTCTCAGTTTACTGCCAGCTAGACACAAGAATCGTTCTACTTCTAATATTTAGCATAGGTAATTTAATGGTAACCAAATTTAAATATTTTTACCACGTTGTAGATACAACCTGACCTTTAGAGTATCTCATTCAGGGCAATACAAAAACATCAAGTTTGCACACATTTACTTACATTCTGCATGTCCACTAAAGCTCCATAATCCACAAGAATTCTGACCATGTCTACGTCTCTCCTTCTAGCGGCCAGATGTAAAGCTGAATCTCCTGCAGGTGTTGTGGCACGAAGTTGATCTGGCGCCTGTTGAGCCAAAAGTTCTCGACACATAGACTGGTTACCTGCTTCAACCGCGAGAAGAAGTGGAATTTTTCCACGCTGAAAATTTTTATTTAGGAATAAGTTTTGGTCCGAGCTGTATAAGCATTTAAGGGATTTATTAAAATTCGGTTTTGTGGGGGTGAATTTCAAAGCCAAACTTTTGAAAATTGAGATACATTTTTTATGCATCCGTATTCTAAATATTATTCTCTAGCAAATTCCAACGGGGTTCTTTTGAAGAAATTGTTTCTATATTGTTTTGAAATTAAAATTTTTTAATTTGCATGCACCCCGAAAATGCAACCAGCCAGGGCACACCATGATGGCTTACTCTGGTTTGGAACAGACTGCCCAAGCCTTAATGCATTTTCGCAAGAAAGAGTTTCTTAGCGACTTGGATACAAAGTACGAGTAAATGAAGGGCAGAAAAAATAAGACAGGTAAGCGCTAGTTTTTTCGAAAATGAGTTTTTTGCATTTTTTTAATAGTCTCAAAGTGTGGGCCCTCACTAACGCGTTATAGGGATTGTAAAATTGTAGATATTTTTTAAATTGATTTTTGAAATGGCATTCTTTGGTGCTTGATATAACAAAATGTAAACGTATTTTCTTCGCTGTGTAAAATTTCGAAAATGGGGCTTACGCCCTTTAGTTTTTCTGACCTTCAAATGCCCGGCAGCAGCTCTACAGTTTCCCTCGACCCAAGCAAATGAATCGTCAAATATGAGACACACAAATGTACTACAAGTTAAAGAGTGTTGTTCCTATGTGAGCAGAGATAAGATAGTACATGCACAATTAGAAATTTCTGTAGGAATTTTCAGAGACGCGTCACTTAATCTTTAAGTCGTGATCCCAGATCTGAAACGAGATGTGGTCCAATACTATGACAGGGCTATGTCCGTGTGAATATAGTAGGAGACAATATAAATGACTGCGTTGCGCGCTCAACCCATTTCTCCTCTTCTGGATTTGAAAACTCGAAGGTGCACGATTGCCGGTCGGAACGCTTCGGCGGTTCTATTTCTATATCTATCCGCATCGAAATAAAATCAAGAGATTAGGATTTTAATATTTCCAGATTTCGGTGCTGGCGATTCTCATGATTTGAATACTTCCGCGCTTCTTTATATGCGCATATTTTGAGGTTACGTTATTTCAAGAATAAAATATAAATGATATAAATATTAATAGTATTTTATATATATATATATATAAATATACATATGTTATTAATGATAATATTATAATTATGTTATATTATAATAGTCTTATTTATATCTTGATCCGCATTTGAACGAAATTAAAGAAATTGGCGATTTTAATGATATTTGAATATTTCGCACAATTTAAAAATAAAAATACATATGCAATATCAGAATATTAATACAGTGATTAATATTTTGTTGCAAATTATATTGTGTTCATTATATTGTTTATATTATTGTACATTATGAAAATAAATTATATAATTATGTATGTCATATTATAATTATATGTAGAATTGAATAGAATTTATTATCTTCATTGTATACTTTTACAAGTCTCTACTATATTCTGTTGCTCTCTTAAATTTTTAAACAAAACGAAGCTACATATTTTCACTCTTAGAACTTTTACCTGAACAGATAATTAAATCATTAAATCATTACATATTTCTGTGTCTATAATACAGTTCCTCTTGTCCTTAGGCTATATTTCTCCTCTACATCACTATTTTATTCGATATTATAATTATATTAATATTAATTAGCTGTAAATGACTGTGCTCGTGGTTTTAAGTGTTTGATTTTTCTATTAAACCAAAAAAGTTTAAACAGACTCGGGACCTTAGAAATTATAAAATTTGATTATGAGAATCATTCGGAATTAAGCAATCACAAACTATAGCTTCTTAGAATTTGGTGAGATTATACTCGTTCTTGACTACTTGGGTCTTGGATTTTTAAGAATTAAAATTGCTAGCAATTTTAAAAAGTGTTAATAAAAAATTTTGTACTTGTTAGTACTTATAATTTGCGATTGTTTTATTCTAAATGATTCTTATAAATAAATTTTCTAACTTTGAAGGGCTACTTAAATTTTATCGGTTTAATAGATAAATTCAACTTCCAACACTTAAAACACTAGCACAATCATTTACTGCTAATTAATATTAATGTTAATATCAATATCTGTTGAGAGAATAAAATTAGAATATTATATATTGTTAATTACATATTATATTGATTCTATTATAATTGACCATGATTGTACTTCTTTTTTCAGATTTTCATGCCTTACCTCGAAATTTTAATTATTTTTGAGGACTCCTTGTCCCAGATCTGAATTATAATTTTTTCAAAAAATCTCTGATCCAATTCAGAAATACATACATTGATTTGAAAAATTTCCTGTTCTAATTCAAAATTCAGGGTGAAATTAGAAAATGCAAACTTTTAAATCTGAAAATATTTTATTTGAGGTGAAAATCTTTTGAATTTTTAAAAACTGAAGCTTGACAAATTTTTAATTCAGAAATATTTCATTTAAACGCTTAGTAATTCATACGTATAAAATAAAAACTTTTAACGCCTTTTAATCTTACCATTTTTTTCAATCAAATTAAGTTAAAATACGAAATTACCGATTTAAAATTTTTATGTCTTTAGCATTTCAGAGATTTCTGGTTAAAAAATATAAATTACGCTATTATTTTTAAGGTTCAAAATCATAATATTTCAAGAAAATTTCAGTTCTTAACCATAAAAATTGAACGATTAAACCACTTTTTTAACTAAAAACTTTTTAAAGTAAAAGTTAAATTATTTTTATTTAAGTTGTTCCAGATTAATTTTTTTGCGTTGTTATTTATAGATAAACATTTGAGTTCACCAATTGAAAATGTTAGAAATTAACTTACTATCAAAATAATTGAATTTTCCACTAAAAAAAAGAGAAAAACAAATTTCCAATGAAATACTTACATTTTCAACCAGAAACGGAATAGTTCAAGACTTCTGGTTAAAAAATATCAACCAAAGCTATTATTTTTTTTCAGTTTTTAAGACTGTCAACTCGTCAATAAAACTTTTGAGTTTGGATTTATAGATAAAAATGTAACAATTATTAATATAAAGCGACTTAAGATAAAAGAATTCCATTTATAATATAAAAAGTTTCGAATTAAAAAAGAATGGTAATTAATTCAGTTTTATTAATCAAAATGATTTAGACCTTAACATGTAAAGATGTATTGATTTATTCTTCAATTCAAAGTATTGAAAATAATAGCTTTGGTTTATATTTTTTAACGAGAAGTCTTTGATCTATTCCGTTTAAAAAAACTTTACACTGTTTTGTCAAAAAATCATCTTTTTGGCTTTGAAATTCAACAATTCAAAAAAATCCTTATTGACTGAAAAATCAACTATTGTCTAAAATTTATATATTTTTGGACGAGTTTAACAGTTTTTAATTTAAAATTTTAACTTTTTTTGTTGAAGATTCATAATTTTAGTGGAAAATGTAACTATTTGCTTTAAAATGAAAGTTTTTTTTGTAATTAATTTTTTTGGACTTAGAATTCAATAAAAAAAAAATCAAGTTTTTGATTGAAGATTATTAATTTTAGTTCAAAAATTCATCTTTCTGGTTGAAAATGTAACTATTTCATTGAAAATTTGTTTTTCTCGTTTTTTTTTAGTTGACAATCCAGTTATATTAATAGTAAGTTAATTTCTAACATTTTCAATTGGTAAACTCACATTTTTATAACTTAATAACAATACGCAAATATTAATCTGGAACAACTTAAAATAAAAATAATTTAACTTTTATTTTAGAAAGTTTTGAGTTAAACAATTGGTTTAATCGTTCAATTTTTATTGTTAAGGACAGGAATTTTCTTGAAGTATTATGATTTAGAACCTTAAAAATAATAGCGTAATTTATATTTTTCAACCAGAAATCTCTAAAATGTTAAAGTTATAAAAATTTATAATTTCGAATTTTAACATAATTTGATCAAAAAAATTGTAAAATTAAAAGGTGTTAAAAGTTTTTATTTTATACGTATGAATTATTAAGCGTTTAAATGAAATATTTCTGAATTAAAAGTTTGTCAAGCTTCAGTTTTTAAAGTTCAAAATTCAAAAGATTTTCACCTCAAATAAAATATTTTCAGATTTAAAAGTTTGAGTTTTCTAATTTCACCCTGAATTTTGAATTAGAACAGGAAATTTTTCAAATCAATGTATGTATTTCTGAATTGGATCAGAGATTTTTTGAAAAAATTATAGTTCAGATCTGGGACAAGGAGTCCTCAAAAATAATTAAAATTTCGAGGTAGGGCATGAAAATCTGAAAAAAGAAGTACAATCATGATCAATTATAATAGAATCAATATAATATGTAATTAACAATATATAATATTATAATTATATTCTCTCAACAGATATTGATATTAACATTATTATTAATTAGCAGTAAATGATTGTGCTAGTGTTTTAAGTGTTGGAAGTTGAATTTATCTATTAAACCGATAAAATTTAAGTAGCCTTTCAAAGTTAGAAAATTTATTTATAAGAATCATTTAGAATAAAACAATCGCAAATTATAAGTACTAACAAGTAAAAAATTTTATATCAACACTTTTTAAAATTGCTAGCAATTTTAAATCTTATAAATCGAAGTCCCAAGTAGTCATGAAAAAAGTATAATATAACCAAATTCTAGGAAGCTATAGTTTGTTATTGTTTAATTCCAAATGATTCTCATAGACAAATTTTATAATTTCGAAAGCCCGGAGGCTATTTAAACTTTTTTGGTTTAATAGATAAATCAAACGTTTAATAGGTCCAGCACAATCATTTACAGCTAATTAATATTATTATTAATATAATTATAATATCGAATAAAATATTGACATAGAGGAGAAATATAGCCGAAGGACAAGAGGAACTGTAATATGGGCACAGAAATATGTAATGATTTCATGATTTAATTATTATTGGTTCAGGAAAAATTCTAAAAGAGAAAATATGTAGCTTCGTTTTATTTAAAACTTTCAGAGAGCACAAGAATATAGTAAAAACTTGTAAATGTATACAATGAAGACAATCAATTCTCTTCTATTCTATATATAATTATAATATGACATACTTAATTATATAATTTATTCTCACCATGTACAATAATATACACAATATAATGTATACAGTATAACGAACACAATATAATATACGAGGTGTGTTCAAAAAATAAGGTGACTTTATGGTTTTCTCAAAAAATATTCATTTATTCCTCAATATTTATGTTGCCCCTTCAAAGTAATCCCCCTCAGATATAATACACTTGTGCCAACGCTTTTTCCAATCATCGAAGCACTTCTGATAATCATTTTTTGGTATAGCCTTGTGTTCTTTCAGCGATGCAGTTTTTATCTCCTCAATCGTTGCAAATCGATGTCCTTTCATGGGTCTCTTCAGTTTTGGGAAAAGAAAAAAGTTACTGGGGGCCAAATCCGGTGAATATGGAGGCTGAGGATCATTATTGACTTCATTCAATATCCCCTGGGCGATGGTCAAGCGATGGATCTTTTGATCAAAATTAAGCAGTTTTGGAAGAAATTTCGCTGACACACGTCTCATGCCCAAAACGTCCGAAAAGATAGCATGGCATGTTCGAGTTTTCAAATTCACAAGAGGAGAAATGGGTTGCGCGCGCAACCCAGCCATTTATACCGTCTCCTACTATATTCACACGGACCTAGTCCTGTCATAGTATTGGACCACATCTCGTTTCAGATCTGGGATCACTGGCTTTATGCAGAAACAGTTCCTTAATTTTCCGAAACTATACCAAAAATTTTAGCAATGGTAACTGCATGAAACTTCAGTCATATATATCACAAAATTATGTTGCAGTTTAGGAATGTTCAGTTACTGTAACTGAAAATTCCTAGAGGTTAAACAATTTGTGTAGCTTCATTATTTTAATATAAAACATGAAATCTATATTTGTTCTAAGAATATAAATAGGAAGAAAATATAACTGAAGTTGAGACACTTCTTATGTATCTATGTTATATGTACACTCATTATATTAAATACATAATCAAAGCCCATCTTTTGTGATAAGAATTTTCTTTGATATTTAATATATTGAGTATATTATATAACATAGTTATTTACATATAAACTTCTTTCGTATATAGTCTTACTTAATTTTTTATTTTTTAGACAAAGTTCTTCAGTATTATGTTTTTTCTTGTTTTATATTTCCAAGTTCTCATGTTTTTTATTTTTTAATTCAAGTTTTATATTTGTTGTATTTCTGTTTAATTTAGAGATAGTTATGCTACTATTCAGAACATAAATTAGTTATAATGTAGCTTTTTCTAGTCTTTTTACACTTTGTAGACTTTTAAGTCTGTCTAGTACTTTCAGTCTTTCCAATCTTTTGTATTATTTTGCTGATGCCTATTCTTCACCATCGACTATCAATTCTCCCACGTCTGCGCCATTATGATCATTGATTCAATTCCTATTGCCAGCATCCTGAATGTATCGAAGGAGCATTGTACTGGGATATTTTACGTACTGTTGATGCCGAGCTCATCCAAGGAACTACATAATACTCGCAGTATGTGAACAGCAACCCAAAGTTCTTGCCCCCACCTTGCAGGTACAATGATATCCTAATATAGCAGCATCCTCTCTATTTTCGTCTTGATCGTTTTCAAAATCTACTCGAAAAGATATCCACAATTGATAGCGAATAGCATTTCTAAATGGAAAGTATACTCTTATCCTCAAGAAGCCTGGTAAATCTTTGTTCATATCAAGTTCGAGAATATCAGTACATTCATGTTTGAATTTGTCCTGAACGTATGAAGCAGCTCATTCAAGTTGGTATGGGCCGAGCCTCAATCGACGTAAATATTGAAAATCTAATTGAGGAAACTCAGGAACTTATTCTTGATTCAAATGCTCCCACATAGTGTTTCTTCTAGCAAAAATTTTTAGCCTCAAATAACGCTTGTAGCACATTCAAATCATTCAATCGAGTTTTAATCTCTCGCGCTAATACAACAGTTTTATCCATCATTTGTAGAGATACTCGATTTTTATTTGTTAAGGCTCCAGCTATAAAGTAAAAATCTTTCAAGTGTAAGACGTGAGTCCTTGGAATGAGTCCGTCTAAAAACTTGTACATGGTTTTTACGTGACCATTTCGAGCTTCAACTATCCATCGCTGCATGGTTACCATGCGGGCGTGATTGGCCATTTCAGTCGTAAGTTGATGATTGACTTCCGTGAAAGGCGGCATATGGACATAGTATCGTTCATTTTCTAAGAACTGCACTGCATTTCGATAGCCACGATTCACATTACAAATATCTCTATCTTGAAATCACTGGTTAAAGTTTTTAATATCTGTGTGTGGGGACGTCCGTTAGCATGTCCGCTAGCATTTCACAAATTTTGAAGACAAAATATTTATTATTCTAGAAAAAAAGCAGGGGGAACCTAAAACTGGTAAAATCGACAATTTTTGAGTATCACATGCCCTTAATAGTGTAAAGAAGCTGCTGACTTCTATTCCAGGCAAAATTATAGGGCGATTTCAATATTGAAAGCCAGCATAGAAGTTTCTTAAAAGAAAAACTGTTTTATTAAGGTGTTGCAAGCAGATCCGAGTTGCTTGAGTAACGTAAATGTTTTTGGTCAAATATATATTAACCCGAGCCTGAACACTAAGCCGTTGTAAATCATTATTCAGGTGATTAAAAATCATACATTTTTCACTGGATCTTTGTTTAAGATCATTAAATCTAGGACTCTCTGGATTCTGCAAAGCCGCTTCATCGCGTGTAAGTGATAAATCACAGTTAAAACAAACACGTGAAAGATCATTGATCTCAAAAGCAGGATGGTTAAGCTTCTCACGGTACTTCACAGCAATTTCCACCTTTTGAATGTTGAAGTTCCGCATAAGTCGCATGTTACGAGGAGGAAAAGCGTCATTACATGCATAACATGTTATACGCTGCGCCATGCTCGATATTGTAGTATAAAAGATAGAATGCACAACCTTTTCTCGTAGCTTTGGTTTTGAAAAAGGTAAATTATTAAATATTCATAAAGTGCATATAATTGATAAGCACAAGCAGTGGCAACTGTCACTTATGAGAATTAAATATTGGTTTCAAAAGTAAAAAAAAATTTGAATTTATCTTTGAACATTTACTGTGAAAACATATCTCCCAATATAAAGTTGCGAGATTATGAATAAAAAAAAATTTAAACCAGTAATGAAATGAAATAACCAAACTACTGTATTTTGTTCTTCAAACTTCCAAATGTTTATTGAAATACTTCAAGAATATATACTCAACTGCAGATTCTAACAAAGTCGAAGCAGTTGAAGAGAGATACTACGATTACAATGGAAAAGGCCGCTGTCGTCACCTTCCTACCAGTATCGTGATTTCTATGTCGTGTATGCACCAAAACAGAAAACGATCGCAGCGATCGTCGATTTTTGGTCGTGTATGCATGAAAACAGAAAGCGATCGTTGTTTTTTTGTCGTGTATGCACGAAAACAGAAGACGATCGCAGCAATCGATATTTGTCTATAGAAAGGTTCTTTTAAGAATAGTTGGCAAGTTTTCGCATAGTGTTGCGCAGAAGATCGGCGATAAGTTTTAATGGGTCCTTGCCAGGATAGTTGTTGACTTTTTGATTGCTGATACCTGTATTATTTTTTTCAACAGTCCTTTTTAGGATACTTGAACGGCAATTGCGATTTGTATAAAAAAAATATAAAACTTGATTTAACAAATAAAAAACGTGAGAACTTGGAAATCTAAAACAAGAAAAATACAATACTGAAGAACTTTATAATTATAACGACTAACAGACTGATGATAACAAAGGAGTTTCAGTCCGACTTTGCAACCCCGCGGGATAATCTCTGGGTAATGTTAATGCAAGCGGCCACGGCCATTCTTTTTTCATTCTTTTATTTGCATTATATTAGGGGTATGTTTCTCATAAGAGTCAATAGCCTAGTTTACGAGTAGAGCCGATAAACACATCGCACTGACTTCGGCGCAGTGTCTCCAGAACGTGAGATTTTTCGGCCCCCACCACTCTTCCATTTGGGAGCAACAAATTCAAACGTAGCGTGTCCGTGAGTCGGCTCTGTTAAATGCTGCGAAGCACAGCCTTTGTAAAGTCGAAAATGCATGAGCAGGAACCTGAGCTCTCCTGACCTCACGACTGACGATCTAGCTGCTCCCCAAATTTATTTAGGTTTTGAAATCCCGAGTTACCTTAGAACTATTAGGCTTATTGCGAAGAGGCAAATATACCAGGTGTATACATATGAAACCGGTATTGCCATCTAGCGGCTAGTAGGCACACTTGTAGGCACTGTCGGAACTTACCATTTGTGCTAATTGGCGT
>NC_046664.1:115617097-115622526 GCF_010883055.1 Belonocnema kinseyi
GAGGGCGCATACTTTGAATAAAATATTTGTTATCATTCTCTTGAAATAAATGTGTTTTTTTCTTGAAAAAAATACCGGTTTCATATGTATACACCTGGTAATTGACTTGATGTAAATAGATATAGGAGACAAGACTTCTGGGTCTAAAATGTTTCAAATTTAGTTCTGCATGTCTTAGTCATATTTTTAGTAAACAATGGGTTTTTAACAAATAAAAAACAAATTTTCGACAAAATAGTTTAATTTTTTAACCTAAGAAATTACTTTTAAAAATAAACTTTTTAACTTAAACATTGAAGTTTATACTTAACTTTGAAGTTGAAAAAATTAATTTTTAAACCCAAATAAATACGAATTTTTGAAAAAGAAATTAATTTTTATCTAAAAGAAATTTATTTTAAAATAAGAATTATTCGCCAATAAAGAAGACAAATTTATAACTAAAAAGAAAATTTTTCAAGAAAAAAAAGTGTCAAAAAAATTGTTCAATTCTCATCTATAGAAACGAATTTTAAAATTAAAAAAAAACAAGTATTCGATCAAAAATGGAGTAGTTAAATTTTCAGACAAAAAATGAAATTTTCAACGAAAGAAATTATATTTCAACTAAAATTATAAAGTTTTAACGAAAAATTGAATAGATAAATTTTCACTTGAAAAATAATTATCAACCCTAAAATATCAAAGTTTCAACAAAATATTTAAATTTTCAAGAAAAAAATTAAATCTGCAAACGAATAGTTTAATTTTCAAACCAATAACTTTCTACCGAAAACAGAAATTCAAAAGTTTCACAATCAATTTTAAATTTTTTCAAGAACAACAAAGTCGAATTTTCAACAAAACAGTTAAATTATCAACCAAAATAGTTATTTTACAAACTTTAAAATTTAAAATAGTTTAATTTTGGATGGAAGAAATGAATTTTCAATTGAAAAATGTTGAAAAAAAGCACAATCGAATTTACAGTGGAGTCCTTCAATTTTTAAACATATAGTTAGTTGTTCATTTAAAAAATTATTTTTCAACCAAAAATGGAATGAATTCTGAGAGAAAATTAAAAAAAAGATCAGAATTTTTTTTAATTGTTTCGTAATTTTGCCATATTATATAATTTTAGAAAAAATAAGAAATTTGATTCTTATTAGGCCTTCTTGCGCAATTTTGTTGCACCATTTTTCGTTATGTTTATGTTTATATATTATGTTTATAATTAAAACTTGCAAAAAAATCTGGAAAAATTTAAATAATTCTTAAAAATTAGAAGATTAGAAGGTCTGAAAATATTAGAAAAAAATTATTATTTTTCTAATAATCGTTTGAAAATTTTTAAATATTTTATTTACAAAAATGTATTTTAAAAGAAAATTCAAAAAGATTTTAAAACACATCAAACGATTTCCTAAAATCAAAAAGAAGAGTGGAGAAGATTTTAAAGCAAAATGTTTCAATTTGATCAGATTAAAAAGTTTTAAAAAACGTAAATAATCCAGTAAATTCAAGAAATATTTAGAAGAATGGTAGAGATTCAAATCTAATTTTAAAACTAAATTTTTTGGAAATGTACATTTTAAAGGATTTGAAAAAAATAAACTTTAGAAGCTTTAAGGGAAATTCGAAAGATTTCAAGGAGATTAAATTATTTTTCTTAAAATTCCTGTCAAAACTTTAGAAGATTATATAAGTCAAGTTTTTTACACCTTGAATGCTTTTTTAAAATTTTAAGAAAAATGTAGTGAGTTAAAAATATTTTTTTGGAATTTATTTTGTTTTAAACGTATTAGAAAGATTAAAAAACTTTAAAAAATTTCTCAAAATTTATCAAATATTCGTTGATATCTTCCAAACTTCTAAATGTCATAAACCTCTTTTAAAAAGACTCGAATTATTCTAATATGTTTACATTCTCATCATTTATAATTGAGGAAGTATTAGAATTGTCGGAAACTTGACATCACACTTTTTCAACGGATCTCCACGTTTCGAGACACCCTGAATCCGAAAATCAGGTTTTCACGATGGTGTTTGTCTGTCTGTCCGTCCGTAAACACGATAACTCTCGAAAAAGTGAACGAATCAAATCCGTCCTTGGCACGCTTTTTCTAGGTCCTAAAAGAAATGACGAGTTCGTTATCCATATGACTTTTTTCGATAAAGAGAAAATTCTCAGAGTTATAACGTTTCCAAAATTTTTTTAATCAACCGAAAATAAAAATTTGAAGCCGAAAAATGCACGATATGAAAAAAAGTCATGAGAGAAAAACATTTCTTTTTGAAATCTCTACAAGATTATCATAACCAATTTTTGGATTTTCTTTAAAAATCGAAAATTCAAATTTTCATTGCACAAAAAATAATGCAAAATGAAAAATTCCATTTTGTGGACAAACTATGTGGGATACAAAAAAGAGGAATTAACAAAAATGGTTATCCCAAAAAAGATCTACGATAACGTTAAGAATCACTTCTTGATAGGACGCGTACTTTTTGTTTTATTCGTGAAAAATAACGTTTAAAAAACTAAAATAAGAAAAAATGTGTGGAAAAATGACGAAAGTTACGAAAAAAAATCCAACAAAACCTGTTTACAAATGTCTATCGAAAATCGAGCGCGCAGCGCGAGTGTCATGATGAGAATGTGTACCTCAGAGCCTACAGAGCTTTAAGAAACTTCATCTTTGACTATAATTAATTAAGTAGACAATTCAGAATATGAAGACGCATATAAATACTGCCATTTAAAAGAGATATTTTTGATAAAGTTTTTTTCAAGCATTCCAAATGCAAAGAATAAATATCCGAGCGCGGAGCGCGAGGTGTAATTATGTTCGAGCGCGAAGCGCGAGGTACCCTATTATCGAGCGCGAAGCGCGAGATTCAACCGTCGCGCACCCCAGGCTATTATCACAATTTTTAGTATTTTAAGAGAAAAATCCAAAAAGTTATTAACTTGACCTCATTCAAAAGACTAATCATTTGATAAAAATGTTGTAAAAGTTCCTTTGAAGATGGTGCGGAAAGGAATTTCATTAAAAAATGTGTGGGATTTTCTCAACAGAAAACTGCGTGAACATCTGAACTTTCATATGTTCATTTTTTAAGTGTATTTTAATCTGCTTTACGTTGAGTGAAAAATCATGTGCTGAAAAACAATAAGAGAAATATCTATTTCTGTAACTTCAACTATAATTTAAAAGGTGATTCTTCATAGTATTTAACTAACTAATGGATATATTTTTATAATTTTATTCCTGATTTTTATTCCTTAAGGACAAACATGGTACACGAATATCATAAAATTTAAGAAACATCAACTATTTACAGGAATTTTTAAAGCAAAAATCAATGTGTATCATATTCAAATACATTTTGGCAATATTTATAAAAGTATTCTTATTTTTAATTAAAAAAATTAATTTATATAGAGTACAGTTTTATTTTGGAAATTTCAAGACGGTTTTTCGTACCATTTTTGATCCTCGGCCAGAATCAAGGAAAAATAACATAACAATATGTTCATTAATTATTAAAATGATACAAAGTCTTACCTTTACCATTTTTTTCTCTTTTTATAATAATGAGATATTTCTCCATAAAATAAATTTTGTTGGATTTATTTTACAATTATTTACAATCAATCTCAATTACAATTTTTTTACAATTACATTAAAATTGTAAAAGCTAAATTTTGCAATGTTGAGATAAGTATTTTAAGGCATTAGAGATTTTGTAAAGATTTCATATACAATAAAATAAGTATTATCAGTTGGTTTATATATTTAGATGTAAATAATTATTATAAGACTTTTGAGAAAATAAAATATTTTGAATATATCAGATGTGTCAGAAAAGATCCTAGGAGATTTTTAAGACATTTTATTTTTATTTTAAAAGATTTAAAAAAATGTTAGGAAGATTTATTACCAATTTAAAACGTTTTGAATTCTTCAAGATATTGGTAACTCTCTCGAGTTTTTATCGAAAATTGAAAAAATCATTCAAAATGTAGAAAAAATTTTCCTTATAATATTCTAAAATTTCCCAAGCATTTTATGGAACTATGTTTATTCTCCTGGAACCTTTCGAGATTCTTTTAAAGTTCCTAAAGTTTATCTTGCGTTTCTAAAACACTTTTGCTTTCTTATCATTAAAAATTATTTAAATTTTTCCTGATTTTCTTTGAAATTCGGCAAAATGAAAAATATTGCCTTAAAATCGTCAGATTCTTTATTGAACATTTTAAACATAGTTTAAAATATATTGGAATTTTTTTAAATCAATTTTTCGAAATAAAAAATTATATTAATTATTCTTAGAAATCTAAAAGAATTTTTTTCATTTTCGTGAAACCTTAAGAAATTTTTAAAAAATCTTTACAAATTTGAATTATTTTCTAATCGTTTCAAAATTTCCGAATATCTCTTAAGCTTACGCAAATTTGAAAGCACATTTTTTGAACCAAAATAATTTTTTTTAAAAGTGCAACACAATTGCGCAAGAAGGCTTGATAGGAATTAATTTCGGCTCTACAGGAGGCTGGCCTACGCAACATGTAGCAGAGCCGATTCACCGACACGCTACGTTTGAATGCGTCGCTCCCAGGTGGGACAGTGTTGGGGGCCAAAAATCCCACGTTCTGGAGACACTGCTTCGGCAGGCCTTATCTTGGAACCCTTTGAGTTTTGAGCTTTGTGCCCATTGCAGTGACGCCAATCCTTTTTGAAACAGGTCGGGCGGATCTACTTCAGTCAGGCCCCCCCCCTCTGTTTCAGAAAAAAGAATGTGATGAGAAAAAAAAACAAGAGCGTGAAAACAGATTTATTTCCTCAGGCACTTGTTCAACAAATAAACTCTTGAAATGCGAGAATAATACGCAAAAATTTCAAACATAAAATTTAAGAACATTCTTCTAGCTTAATTTAAAAATAAATAATTGATAAGAATTTTTCTATACAATAAGAAATCAGCTTTTTCAATGAAAAAAGGTATAGGAGATCAAATTACAGTGCAAATAATTTAAAATTAAAACTCTAATATAATATTTCGCATAAATATTAAATACTCAAATTGTTAGGACTTGGATGATATATTTTTATCAGTTATTCAAAAATTACTTAAGGTTCTACTCAGTAGCATGAACACGATTAGGACCTTTTATTAGAACATGAGGAAACAGCGTTTATTTATTATTTAGTTTTTATGATTATAATATTGTAAAATATAGAGATCAAAATAAGAGAAATATTTAAGTAGCTCGAAAGTGATCTGAAAATCTGAAAATCTAAAAATAATTCAAATTAATATTATAGGTTGAAAAATTATATATGCATTTGAGCACATGGCTGGCCTGATGATAAGTTAGACGAATTTGTATTGGATTTATAATAACTGTTTAGGAAACATTTATTAATAAATTTTTTTCTACGATA
>NC_046664.1:115622626-115628721 GCF_010883055.1 Belonocnema kinseyi
TATTTACTAGGGACGGGAAGATAGATGAGGAATTACATAGACGAATAAATGAAGGTAAGAAGGTTATTGGTAGAGCAGGTCCCCTTATCAGAAGTAAAAATAAATCAAATGAAGCTAAAATGGCAATACATAATTCTATATTTGTACCGACAGTACTATACGGTTGCGAGACATGGACTTATCAAGAAAAAGATAAGAGTAAAATTAACGCAATTGAAATGAGATTCATGCGCATAATAAGCTGGAAATCCCTAATGGACAAAGTAAGTAACGAGATAATTCTAAAAGAATGTGGTGCAGAAGAGACGCTAGCAGACACATGGGATAGAAATCGGTTAAGATGGTTCGGACATGTTGAGAGAATGCCAAATGAACGACTAACGAAACAAGTGTATCAAGGTAATGTAAATGGTAACGTGCCCAGAGGTAGACCGCGGAAAGAATGGTTAGAATGTGTGAATGAGACCCTAGTTAGAAGAGACATAAGAAGTCACACAAACACGAGAGCCTGCATAAAAAAGTGCATGGACATAAAAGAAGCTAGAGAAGTATGCCAGGACAGGAATGTATGGCGGCAAATAGTTAATAAAAAGAGTGTCAGTAGAGTGAACGACGCCTGAAACAAAGACATTGGCTATTATTGGACCCAAGTGGGGAGCCTTACATAACGACTTCGTGAGGTTCTTCGCTTGGGGTGATTGCTAGAGAGATTGATCAGCAACCTGGGTCGGAGCAGTGTTGCGGAACGAACGTGTTATTTACTTAAATAGCACGAGAATTCTGGATCAATCTGAAAAATCTCTATCCCTTCCACATACTACTCCTTCCCCCTGCCGAGTGAGTCACGCCTACCCCGAAAGGGAAATGGCTTAATGGTGTAATAATAATAATAATAACAAACCCATACGTTCGGCAGTTATTACTGACTACAGTCACGTTTGTACTGACGCTAGCTGGCGCCCTCTATGGAATTTTACTGATATTTCGTACCCAAAACTTTGTCCCGCGAAAATGTATGGAGACTTGGGGGCCTGTAGTGGGTATGTAAGAAGTATATAAGAAAATTAATATAGTTTTAAGTCTTTTTATGGAATTGTCTATTTGATGTATATTGTCTATTGAGCTTGTATTTATTTAGATAGTGTTTTGCTAATAAATAATGAAAATATCATTAACACGGAGCATTAAAACAGAGAAGAATTACTAATTTTGTAATAAACTGCAGTTATGTTGACGTATGTAATTATATTAACTAAGTACAATAAAAATAGCGCAATAATATTTGATACTCAAACTGATGTAATATTTCCACCAATTTTTACGCCTATGATCATAGTTGACCTTGTAGACTTAACGCAATGTACCGGAGTATCAAATTTTCGAATTTTCGAAACAAAAGTCGAAAAAAATTCATAAAATAACGACACAAAAGGAACGTACGTTTGTTGGATTTATTACGACTAAAAGATATCTCATTATTATTTTCCATAGCTAAGTTATTATAAATTGATGAATAATAAAAGTTTAAGTTATTTTTTAAACTCCTTTTTTATTTCGTTAAAACTTTTGTTTTCTCTGATGACTCACGAAATGATTATATTTTTCATATCCTGTGAGTATGTTATTCAATGTTATATGAAGAGTGAACATGTTTATTAAAATAATATTGATTTCAAAAACTTTAATGAAATATTTTTCACGAAAAATGAAAGTTGCAAATTTCTTTTTATAAAAAATAAATTATTTTAAGTGAAAATTTAACTTTTCCGTTTTTGGTTGGAAACTGATCTTTTTCAGTTTAAAGTTCAACTCAATTCGTCTAAACCGTATGATGTTTTTGAAATTCCACAGTTTTTGTCAATCGGCACCAAATTTTGCACATTTATTCTTTGGGCTCCAAGCCAGGTCTTAAGGGATGGTGCGGGGGTTGATATAGATGGGAAGGGAGCATTCGGAGTTTCAGACCAATCGGGATCAGATTTTTTACACTTATTCTTTGGGCTCCCTAACAGGTCGTAAGAGTATTAAGGTATAAATGAAGTGAGGGGAGTGGGCATTTCTGAAATATATAAAATCAAGTGCTCTAAAACGTATGATGCTTATGAAAATCTACAGTTTTCGGCAATCGGGACAAAATTTTGAATATATTCATTGGGATCTAAAATAGAACGCAAGAGTATGAGGGGCAGACAGAGGTTTGGGGCATATAAGAGGGTTACGTTCTCAATTTTTGACCAGTATGCATCAGCTTCATTGTACATATTCTTTGAGTTACCGGACAGGTCTTAAGAGTATCAGGGGGGGGGGGGCAGTTTTGGAAATATATAAAATAAACTGGCCTAAAACGAAATCTGCTTATGAAAATTCACAGTTTTTGACAATCGTCACCAAATTTATCACACATATTCTTTGAGCTTCCAGCCAGGTCGCAACAGTATAGGGGGAAGGGGGGCAAGCTTGGGACATATGTAGTGGTAAATTCGCTGTTTTTGGCTTATCGGCACCAAATTTTGCATACATATTCTTTGGGCTCCCGGACAGGTCGTTAGAGTATGGGGGGCATAGAAGCTATTAAGATAAGGGAGGGGGCACTGACGCATTTGTTGACTAATCGGCATAAAATTTTTTACGCATGTTCATTAGGCTCCTCAACTGGTCGCAAAAGTATTGGGGGGTGTAATGGGGCAGTTACTGAAATATATAAAAAGTAATGTTGAGAAGGGGGACGGTACGAGGGACAGAACAGATAGTGGGGTGGAGGGGGGCTAAATCGCAGTTATTTACCAATCGGCACTAAATTTTTCACAGATTCTTTAAACTCCCGGAAATGTCGTAAGAGTTTTGGAAGGTGATGTGGTGGGGAGACCTTTTTGATAAATCTACTATATAAAATTCAAATGTGTGCCGTAGAGGCTCAATACCGTCCACACCGTTGCATAGATCGACTTGAAAATTTAGACACGTGTAGAATAAGCGCTGGTGATCGTTCCTACCGCAACCTAAATCGCTAATTCCTAATAGCCTTTTTTAAAATAAATAATGCAAAAAAGAATTGACTGTATATCTGTATATGTATAGCAAATCACGTGGCCTAAAACTTATGATGCTCATGAAAATCAAAAGTTTTTAACCAATCGTTACCAAATTTGGCACACATATTATTTGGGCCCCAAAGCAGGTCGTAAGAGTTGGAGGTGGGCATGCGAAGGAATGGGGCATACGGGAAAGGGACACAGATGCATTTTTTGACGAATCAGCATCAAATTTTTCACAAATATTCTTTGGGCTTCCGGTCAGAATGTAAGTATATTAAAGGATAAAAAAGTGCAGGTAGAGGGGGTACAGTTTCTGAAATATATAAAATCAAGTGGCCTAAAACGTGTGATCGTTATAAGAATCCAGATTTTGATAATTAGCACCAAATTTTTCACACATATTCTTTGCGCTTCCAGACAGGTCGTGAGAATATGGGGGGATAGGAGAGATTAAGATGATAAAAGGGGGCAGAAACGTAGTTTTTCACCAATCGGCAGACAATTTTGCAAGCATTTTCTTTGGGTCCCCGGATAGATCATAAGAGAATTTGGTAGGAAGATGAAATGGGGGGGGGGCAGTTTTAAACATCTTTTACATAAATTTCCAATTTTTGATGTCTTTTTGCAGACTATGTTAGAATTTCACGACTGACTTCAAAATTCTAAATATTAGTTTCAATGACTGGAGTATAATTTTTATAATTGAAAACAATTAAAATTTTCTGTATTTAAGCTCATATTTCTGTTTTACGTTCTCAGAGACTTTTTAAAGTTTAGTTCAACTTTCATTGTAGACTCTTCATTTTTAAAAACCAAATTCTGCGACTTCAGTACGAGTGTTATGATTTAAAATTCGAAAACGCCTTTTTCGTTTTATGTTTTTTAGTTTTTAATTCTTCTTTTTTTTTCATTTAGAGTTTTTCTTAAGCAGTGTACACATTTCTAAAGTGATTTAGTATTTTCGGAAACTGAATTGGACAACTAAATTACAATTTTTACAATCAAAATTCGAAAAATACAGTTTGGGTGTTCTGTATTCAATTTTTTATTTCTTCTTAACTTTCTAAGAGTTTTTTTTTAAATTTACTTTAAATTTCACTATGGAATTTACATTTGTCAAACCCTTATTCTACGATAAATACTTAAAATTGTATGTTGATTTCATTTCAGTATTATGCAATACACAACTTTTATGGCATTTCCGTTTGTTCTCGATGCATAGTATTAATGACAGCGGGCTTTCCGCGGCGTCGAATTCGCCGCCACAGGACGCAGCTAGTCTAGAATAAAAAATAGAATATTTGAAGTACAATGAAAAAGAGCAATAACTGTTAACATATTATTGTTTATTTTTAGTGAAAAAATTTGAAAAAGCTTCAAACTATGTAATAAAACTTCCAACTTGAAAGTTAATTAAATATGGAAGAAAAAACCTAAGTACCCTACTGAAAGGAATGTTCTAGACATGTTCCCGGGACGTGCAAAATATCCGCCCCTTTCGAACGTTCCAAAGAGGACTTATCGCTATTGTTATTATTATCATCAATAACTAGCCTTAAACCGTAAGAGATAGGTAAAAATCGATGTCGGTTTATAATATTGATATCATATTATAGTGAAGTATATGCCACACGTGCCAGTAGGACGTTGCGGGAATGTTAACAAGGGCGGGCGTTGCACACGTCTCGGGAACGTGCGTGGAAGGTTTCGCCAAAACGATCGAGAGATGCCTGCGGAACGTTCCAGGAAGATATCTTAGAAATTTAATTGACCCTAATATATTTAATCATCTACAATGTTTACAAATTAAAACTTCCATACCTTTCGAATTTTTTTTAAATCAATGTAAACAAAACTGTAGAGTAAGCTTTTCCAAACTGAAATGGGCAGAAGGAGATGAAAACGATAAAATCATTCACGTATTATTTTGTGATATTATTAACGTACTTTTATAACGTAATATATTAATACGTTCCTCATCTTATTTCTGTATGAAAGAAAATTAAGTTTACATTAGAAAGTTCTTTTATGAAATAACTTTTCTTTACGATGGGAGACCTTCTAGGTTGTAAGACGTGAACCGTATATGGCAGACATTTGACCTTACCAATTACATTCACGCAATTATTCTGGGCGTCGAACCTCCTGTTTGATATTATTTAAGGCTGCTAGAACAAGGAGAACAAACATGGCGAAATCTTTGAATCGCTGAATCCTTACCAGAGACCGAAGATAATTCGGTTTTGAGGTTATAAAAATACATTTCGAAAATTTCTGAGACCCCCGAAGGGGTTTCTCGGCAGCGGAAAGAGGGGGCTGTGAGTCTCTGCTTTAAAAAAATATATGGTAACTACTAAACAGTGAGAGTTAAGCAGCTTAGCAACGATTTGAAGTGTTTAGGAAGCCGACTGACAGCTGATTGCTCTGATAGCTTAACCGTACTGGGCCGTACGGCTTCTTGAACACGACATTTAAGCACTAAAGGTGTCAGTGATGCTAGGCCATTGTGTTGTGTCGCTAGAATTAAATGGAAGGATAAGCTCATCTGCAGTCCTATCTGCGACATTGAATAGCAACGCAACGTCGCAATATTGACGAATTATTGTTCATGTACGTGTCGCATAAGAAAATCTGTGTTTTTTATACCTGAACAGACTCCAGCCAGAACCGTTCTTCGATTAAGGTACTCCAAGTTTAGCAATCCTCCACCTTCTTTATTGCAATATCTCGTATATTGTTATATGCGAGCTACGGCAGATGTAGGAAGATCTATGGTCGAGGATCTTATACTTCTCAGATAATTCGGAAGCCTTAAATTTTTCTGACAATTTGGCGATACACTTTTTCAAGGACGATTTTTAATATAGGCACAGTTTCAATTTCCGCTTGCGGTATTCCAAGATACACATATGTTTTTTTATTACGAAGATGTTAAATAATATTTCTACTTATGCGTTAAATACAGTCTGTCAAGTTAAAGCGTGGGTGGCTTTACTCGGAGTCGGTAAGGTGTATCGACATGATTTTGGTGTCAAAATATTAAGAAGAGCTCCCTCTTTC
>NC_046664.1:115628821-115633416 GCF_010883055.1 Belonocnema kinseyi
AGGGAGCTCTTCTTAATATTTTGACACCAAAATCATGTCGATACACCTTACCGACTGCGAGTAAAGCCACCCACGCTTTAACTTGACAGACTGTATCTTGATCATCACGCGAAGATGTAGTTTCTAGTCTTCCATTGTGTGGGTGGACGCAGGCCCATTTTCCCAGTCCAAAGTTAATGTCAATCGCTGTAGAGTAACTATTACTGCCACAATAAGAATGCTAAGGGCTTCTTTTGAAAAGGTATATAGTTTAGGGTCGTCCACGTATTATAAGTGGTTGACATTAAATTCAAGAGAGAGATGCAAGAAGATTCGGATTTAGAGAGTCTCCTTGGCAGAACCCCCTCTTATATGTGACATAGCTGGTAGTCACTTGTCTTTTGTCAAATCTTATTATAAATTTTGTCCGCCAAACGAGTATAAGCTCTTTTATACATCTCACTATTTTTTGATGCATCTTCAGGCACTCCAGGGGCTTGATAAGTAGCTCATGATTCGTGTTGTCGAATGCCTTTTGGTAGTCAATCCAAACCATGGAGAGTTTTCGGTGATAACTCATGGAATCCTGCGTAATACACCTGTCTATTAACAGACTCTCCCTGCAACCTGCCAGTCCTCCCTTGCATCCACGTCGTTCAATTGTAGTTCTTTAGACTTGACAAATCTCCAGTCTTAGGGATCAATACCGGGCTTTCTTCCATTAACCACTGTGGGATGTTTTGTTCTCCATTTAGTCAAGTAGTAAATATACGAGCTAGATTTTGGTGCGTAGAAGTTAACTTCTTTCACCAAAAGTTGTTGATTTTATCTGCTTCTGGCGCTGAAAAGTTCTTAGTTCTAGCGATAACTTTTCTCACTTCTTCTGGAGTAATTAGTAGACACTCCTCCTCTGGACGTTACAACAGCTTTCTTTAGCAAAAGTTACGAAAGAGTAAGATTTCTGAATCTTTTTCGTTTAGCTTATCAATATCTCCATATACTTGTTTCCAAAAGATTAAAATCTTTTCTCGACTAGGTGGATTTTCAACGGCACATGCCGTTTTGTTGAACTGGCGTGAAGTATGAGTAAAAAGGACAAGAATTTTCCGAACTTATTTTACTCGCCGTTCAAAGCGCTCTTTGGCTGTTGAAAGAGCATGCCTTTTTAATTTTAAACTGAAGCTGTGCTATATGCTCGTGAGTCTTGCTTAGGGGTACCGATGCATCATTACTTCTGTTGTTGATAAGCTGGGAGAAGACCGCCTTTTCGTAAACCATACGGATCAGATTCGAGAGGTCAAAATTTTCAGGGAACAAATCAGAGAGAGCAGTCTTCAGCCAATTTGTGCATTCTGAGAAAAAGCTTTTGGTGCATTTTTGATCTCCTAGTTCTCATGTTGGCATTATCGGCTATCTAAAAAAGGTGGTTCGACTGAAACAGGTGGTATGTTCACGGGATGATGTTGCCCTGGTTCTTGATAAAGAGCTTTATATCCCCCTTCACAACAACTAAGGATGTCTCTCCTAAATTGGTCCGACCATTTAAAACGATCTTCTTGTGTTTGTCAAAAGCCATTTCATTGTTGTACCGTAACGTGGTAGAGTGCAAGAGCCAGAGCGCTCGGGCAATAGGGTGGCCATATCCCTACGCCTAAATTATTTATTATTATTCATATTTTTTCAAACAAAAATGTCTTCTGAGCTGCTGCCAGCACCCTACTGATTCCTAAATGTTTAAGATGTTCAGGTTAGTTTGCGAGGACATTGCCTGCAGCCGAAATCACAATAGAATAAATAGATGTATGCTTCAAATTCCTCCATATTGGCCTTAGTGCATGCCTTAGCTCACTATACTTATTGATTTTGGTTGTATAGGTAACCTGCAAATTTCAGTTATGTGGACAAATAGTGTTGATAATCTAGACTTGAACATCTTTTTTGTCACATGACAAAATCAGGTCGATTGGCCCGGATGTAATAATCCGTGCTGATATTTCTGACTCACTGATGAGTAGCTGTCTCATTATCCCTTCTGCGCAGACGAAAGAGGGGGCTTTCTGCAAGCCCTGTCCTATATCCGTGATATCCGAGGAATCCATGTCCTACAAACAATTCTATTAGGACTTCGACTTCCTTCCTGCCAAGCTTCAGAATTTCCTTCGCTCAGTTAGATTTAGCTTTGGGCCCAAGAGTGTTTTTGCCTGTTCGCAACCAGAGGCCAAACTTGGTCAGCCTATTGCTAATTTCTTCAGTGACTAACCTACTGGAAATGCCTATAACTAGCTCGGGTCCAGTGGGATTTTCTCTTACTGCTATTTTCTGGACCTCGCCGTGTCCAAGTATCCAAAGTACAGTCACTCGCTTTTCTGTTGCTAGCAGCGCCATATTTAAACAGGCACATTTAAACCTCTCTCTAGTTTCCTTGCGAAGCTATTTGTGTTTCTCTCCAACCTTTCGGACTCTTGTAGGTCAAAAATTAGTTTCGTAAGTAGATTGGCTTGTTTCCATGGAAATTTTAGTTGCCATCTCCAGAATATATCCATAATATTTCCCTATATATAATTAAACTGAATACATCTGAGAGCGCACTCCTCAGTTCCGTGGAAAACTGGCCCCAGTCCATTTTTTCTTGAATTTCTGGCCCACTTAGGGCCCGCGGGTCCGATGGATTCCATCTCGAACGCTATATGTAAGTAATCTGAGAGAGTGCATTCGCCTGAGACTATCCTCTTTTTTATATTATATACCCAAAACTACCCTTACAAAGAGCGATGTGAGTGACTTTCTGTTTAATCGAGTTGCGAAACGTCAGGGTGTTCCCTATGTTAAGAATATCTAAATCAGTAGGTACCCTAGTAGAATTCAAAGACACCTTAACTTGCAGTACTCCACTAGGGCACTTATCTCCACTGGTGGCTTAATATCGCTGCCATGTATCTCTGTCAGGTCTCTCGAACATAGGTAATGGTAATCGTTAGGTCAGGAGCAATCATTTAGGTCCTCTCCGAATTTATTGAGTCCCGACAGGCTCTTTCTGTCCCTGTTCGACAACCCTAAAGTTAAATTTGCGCAATTAGATTTTACTTGATACCTCTCGCTATGTTCTCTTCCTTAAGCCGATTGTGCCTGACAATTCACCAAAATGCTTTCTTCAGTGAGGGTTTGAGTCCCTCCAACTTCTTAAGGACCACAGACGGGTCTTCCAGATAACCTGGGAACCACGCCGTAGCCCTCCCGATCTTTTGGAGTAGTACGACCCTACCTATCTTAAGATCTGCACCTTCTTAAGGCCTTGTCTCGGCCATTCTGTTGTGCAGCCAAGCTTTAGACGCTGAATCAGCTGCAGCAAATACGAAGAAGCATGCTTTCTTCTTTTTAGGGACTCATTGGCCGCTCCCGTTTTCATAGCCTTAATCGGAGCGACCATCAATTCCTCTGCTCCCGGGGGAGCTGAGGGCACAGCCCCTCTATATCAATAGTTTTCAAATGCGACTAACACCCGCTCGTACTTTATTCTTGTGTATGAAGTCAATAACATGCACTTCAGATCTGTTCAAGGATTTATCTCTTTTCTCTGGTGTTTTTCTAGTTCCAGTCTAGTTTATCGAAGGTAATGTTAAAAACCTTTAGTTATTCATTGGTCTCTAATGGACCGGAAATAAAATATAATTTTTGAATTTTGGATCTTTTTTATGCTGTGTTTGCATTAAACTATTCATAAGAAAATGTATTTCGTTTCGATCTTAAATAAACATTTTTAAATAGAGATACTCAACTCATGATTCGTTCTAATCGGCAGGGTTTGCTAATGAATATTTCGAAACGTCTTTTATTTAAAGACGCATAATTTTCACCTCAATTTATTGAAAGGAACGTTTTGATTATAATTTTCTGTATAAAGAATGTTTGAAATATTAGCAAATTCATAAATGTATACATTTTTTTATTGCTTCTTTTTCCGTTTGCAAAATGGATTAGCACTCTCTTCGACTGGCTGTCGATATACATATAAAAGGGTGTATATCGAATTTTTGCAGAGCATTGGCAAAGGCATAGAGAAACTGAGAGTAGAGTAAAGGAAAACGTTCAATAGACGGTAAATACAGAGAACAGAGAAAAGAATTATGGCAAACTCGGTGCCAGGCTGTGATACCTAGGCAACACCTGTCACGCGAGCTATGTTGCAGCTAACATTGAAAGCGGGATGATCATGGAAAAACCTGTATTGGCTAATTCAAACTTTACCTCGGGACCCGGGACAAAAATATCTTTATTAAAAAATTTCAGGTCTGAGATCAAGCATATAGAAAATAGCACTTTTACGCCGCCCCCACCCGCTGAGCGTGTTGTGTATTTGGTGAACTAACTCAATATGGCCGAAGAATTAACCTGATTTCGCAGAAGCTCTGTAAAGGGCGGAAATTTAAGTTTTGTAATTTAAGTTTTAATTTAGGCTATTTTGCGCATGTGCTTTTATAGCCGTAGCATGCACAATTGCGAGCAAGGTTGTAGCTAGACAAATTTTTCGGGCAATGGATATACAGCGGGATATACAGCGGGATATACAGGGTGGACACGCTAGGGCTTACCAAAAAGTATGCAACCCGTCTTACCCC
>NC_046664.1:115633516-115635302 GCF_010883055.1 Belonocnema kinseyi
TAGAAAGGATAAGATTGTAAAAAATATATAGATGTAAACGGAAAGATTGTAAGGAATGGAAGTCATGTAAACCCTTAGGGGCCACATTATGAATAAAGAAGAACTTGAATTAAGATGAATTCTAAATGAAAATTTACTACAAAACAGGTGAATTTGTAAGTAAAACGATAATATTAATCTATAATATTAAATTGTAATGCATTCTTACTAATTTAATTGAAAAATTAAATTTATGAATGACTATTAAATAACTTACGTAAGCTTTCAACAAATGTTTTAGAATAAATAATTAATTGAATGGTAATCGTCGGCCGTTCTGGCATTTTAATGTGATAAATTTTATTTTGATAAACCCCATTGGATTTTCATTGTCCCAATATTGGCTTCTTTGGTGGCCCACGTAAGGATATAACCTGAAATTCTTATTCCACTATTGGGCGATTTGACTAGGTTAAAAAAGATTCATTTATATTATGTAACTATTGAATTATTAATTTATTATTGGGTGAAACAATGGACACACGGTTTAAATAAACGCGCGTAATATCGGAACCAATTCGTTGTCCTAGTTATTCTTTAGATGAAATTAGGGAGTGCGAGTTTGATCAAATGATTCAAAAAAATTGCGACTTGCAAAACAAACTTTGAAAGCATTCATTTTTAGCTTGTAGTATAGCAAATATGTGATTATAAATTGTGTTGTATCAATGAGGAATTTATGACATAAAGTAATAAATATATCATCAAAATAAGAAGTAAATAAATGTTACTCTTACTATTTATAAAAATGAATGAATGTATGAGTTTGTATAAGCTAATCAAGTCGTGTAGTATGCAGTTGTATAAGCTAATCTCAACCGCATATTACCTGTGCACGCAACGTATATGCTTATTTCGTTGCGAAATAAAGTAAAACTCCGAGAGGGATTATCACAATCATCTCATTTTGATAGCACAAGCAATCTGTCGATACGAACAGATAACTTTCTTATTGACAAAATATAACTGAAATAAATAAACTGTATGATTTAGTTCAAGCAGTTTAATACCTTATAAAATGAATATTTCATTTGATTGCATTTATAACAAATTTGTTGCTATAAATTTATAAATAACTAGGGTACAACTTTTGTCAATCACAATAAAAAAGTTTGTCAACGGGTTTGACGGTGTATAATCAAATTTCCAGAACGGTTTTCAAGAAGACTTTAATTTTTGTTTTTATGTTAGAAATAGTAATACCATGAAAAAGCATAAACTGACCATTTTTATTTGGAAAACTATATACACTTCTTTTAAAAACATGTTTCGCGGTCTACTGACCAAAGCAGACCAAATCTATAGTTAGTTATGATGCACTAGTAGAAAATAATACTCTCAGAAAATTTTTTATATTTCCATAATCTCGAATTACGATTCCCGTGGAAATTTGTTTATTGGTTTGATACACTGCATATCTACGCTTCTAATATTTGGGAGTTTTCAATTTTAAAGAAAAGTTAAGATTTATTTTTAATATCATAAACAATTTATTATTTATTACAAGTTATCAAAGTAATTTGTAGAAAATTCATAAATTAAAAGAAATAAAAAAGATAAGTACGAAGATCTTTAATAATACCTAAACAAATCTGCAACGTCATTATAATACAGGAAATTACTGTTTGCGGATACAGCGTTGGATAACCCATTGGTTGGCGGGGTGGGTACCAGAGGGGGCGACGGCAGTGTACTTCTCACATCACACTGTCTACAATGATTTAGGTGCCGTAATGCGCGAGGATAG
>NC_046664.1:115635402-115637520 GCF_010883055.1 Belonocnema kinseyi
TACATTCATTCCTTACTCCCATTACCATTCCTCCCATTGCCCTGCTCTTTTTATTCTTCCTCTTTGCATTTTGCACTTGCCATTTGTAACCACTTGGTAACCCTCCCCTTACTTTTTCCCATCCCTTTTCATCTAACCACGTATCCATCATTATGACTACATCCCATTGTGTCAAATTTCTCATAAACTCCTTATCCTTTCCCTCTAATCCTGCTATATTCCAGTAACAAATCTTCCATTCTTCCCTACTTTCGTTTCTCATCTTTTTTTCCTTCTTACTATTTCTTATTTTCCTATCTCCCGTTCCTTCCTCCTCTAGTTTCCCTGCACCTCATTTCTTACTATCTCTTCCATTTCTTCATCCCAATCCCACCATACTCCATCTATATGAATTCTCCCATGCTTAACCCATGTTCTCTTTCCCTTTTTTCTTTCCTCTTCCGCTATTTTCCTTAATTTATACTGTATCTTCCTTTTTACCCATGTCAAATCATCCTCTATTCTCTCCAGACTACCATATAATAGCGTCTTCTTTGTCATCACCTCCCTCGTATGTTCCCATTTCTTTAGTTTCACCAGTACCATTATCTTCCCTCTTCTCACTTCCCTTCCTATATTTCGCATTTCCTCTATCTCTACCTTAGCATCAATCCTTTTTAGTACTTCGTCCACCCCTTCCTTCAGCTCCTTCCCCTCTAATCTTATACCCTTTATCACTAAGTTCAATTTTCTTTCTTCCCTCTCTTTCTTCTCTATTCTTTGTTCTATGTTTCTCAGCCTTTCTAACTCCTTATTCCCACTCTTGCCCCCACCGCAATTCCGGTTTGAGCTTTCAAGTTTCTTCATCCTACCTCTTATCTCCTCTACCTTTGTGCTATTAATTTCTTCCTGCTTCACTATTTTTTGCTCCAATGACTCCATCCTCTTTTCCAACTTTTCCCTGATTTCTTCCCATTTTTTTATCTCTTTCTTAACTTCAGCCATTTCCCGCCTAATTTCCTTCTTTAATTCCTCTCCCCTTCTCTCCTGCTTTTCTTCATAAATCCCCATTACCTCTATCATCACTTCTCTAATTTCCTTTAGCCTTTCTTCTTTCATCGACATTTCATCTCCGCTACCGTCGGCACCCTCCCTGTTATCGCTTTTCCCTACTGCTTCCCTCTGCTTTTCTGGCGGCGATCTAAACATTTTCTGGTATTTTATACTGGCCCCGACATCTTCCTTCTCTTCACTGCTTTCCTTCTCCCCTCTCTTCCTTTTGATAAATGCTTCTAAGGACCCTACGCTTTTTGTTCTCAATCTTTCCTTTTCTATAGTTTTTTTATACTTCCCCCTTGCCTTTCTTTCCTTTATCTCTTGCGGTGTACTGAAGACTTCCTGATCTAATTCTATTTCTTCCGAGGAGATGCTCGCTCCACTAGCCATTAATAAAATTCAAATTTTCCCGCTTTCTATCTTCCCTGCCTCTATCGCTGCTGTTACCTGTCACGCCTTTCTTTGTCGCTACCCAACCCTGCTACTACCAATCCGTCAACACAGTCTTCCCACCCTGTCACAAATCTCCAAACAAAGTTCCACACAAATCTGTCTCAATCCTCCAAAATATCTACCTTCCCTTTACAATCTCACAATCCCACAATTAGATCTCTCACTATTATACATTCATCTCTCTCGATCATCATCGATCTCTCATTATTATACGGTTGAAAATGTTATTGATCGAAAAATATTTTTTAATTAATATTTCAACTATTTTGTTCAAAATTCGTCTTTTTGGTTCGAAAATTTATCATTTTAATTATGAATTTCATTTTTTTTGGCAAAAATTCAAATGTTTGTTTGAAAATTATATTATTATAATATAAAATTCTACAATTTGGTTGAGATATTTTTCTTTTTTAATAAAAAATCTTATCTGGTTGAAAATTCATTTGTATCTTTGACGAATGTAATTGTGTTTCAATTATAATTAAAACATTTGTTTGGTTGGTATATCCACTATTATATTTTTTGAACGGAATTATATTTTTTGTACAAAAGATGTCTCTTTTATCTATTGAATTTTACATCTCTGATGGATTTAAAGAAAAAGACCCTCATATATAGGAGTAAGTTTAC
>NC_046664.1:115637620-115658204 GCF_010883055.1 Belonocnema kinseyi
ATTCTGTGAAAAAGTCAATTAAAATTGATCTGGGCGACAGAATTCGATCACTCGAAGCTCAAAGTTCGTACATTTTCATGGATATTGAAGAAATACAAAGCGGGCACGTTACCACCTACCTAAAATATATAAGATACTATGGTTATTTTTCTGAAGTTCATATATTCCGTAACAACAAAATCAATTGTACGTTTTATATAGCCGATTGTTTCCGTTCCAAAAACAGAAAATGTAAAAGGCAAACTGGGAATACCTCGAATTTTAACTATTTTTTGTGAAAGCTGTCGACAAAGTTGAACATGGTAGTAAATTTCCTCACATTAACAATAAAAATGCTAAAAAATTAGAGGATGAAGGAATCGATAATCTACGAAAACGAGAGACACTTTCCTATTCACATATTATTTAATTAATTATTCTTAATTTTCAATTGATAATAAATTAAAAATCGTAGAGTTTTCTTCAGGTTAAAATCAAAGATCTTTGGTCAAATTAAAAATCTCAGTGTAATTTTTATTTTCATTAAAGTGATTTTACCGACGCATGGTATTTTTATAGGTTGCAACTGAATTTTCCTTTCTGAATGCAATGTTCGTACGAGGAAATGTGTGATTTCCTTTTTATATAGTGTGTAATATCACATTGCTGTTGTAGAGTTCTTTTATTTACATCGATGGGGGATTTAATTTCACAAACTTTTGTGAAATCATACAGTGAAGTGTGTTATGTTTACGATGATACAATATTTTATTTTCCAAAACTTTTTAATTTCAAACATTTTTTTTTACAGTGTGCCTACTAATTTTTATTAAAAAATTAATTTGATTAATTACTTTTATATCACGTACCTAAGCAGTTGGAAAAATTTGAGGCTAGAATTCGAGGTTTTAATGTACTGCTTTGAACAACTATTTTAGAATAAATAATCAAATGAACGGGAAGTGTGTATCTTATAAACAATATTTTTAATATTTCACTAACACAATACTGCGACCTTTAATTAAAAACGCAGCGAAAGTGACCGTCTCAGTAATGAATGTTCCGAACTGTGGTGTGGCTCAACAAGTATGTGCTTAGTATCAAGATAAACCAGACATCTCGCAACTGTCTTCAAAGTGCGTACTAGATTAGTGTACGTATTCCGTAACGATCACGTGAATCAACGAGTTGATTTGAAAATTCGAGGTATTCCTAGTTTTCCTTTTAAATTTTCTGTTTTTGGAACAGAAACAATCGGCTGTGTAAAACGTATAATTCATTTTGTTGTTACGGAATATATGAACTTCAGAAAAATAACCATAGTATCTTATATATTTTAGGTAGGTGGTAACGTGCGCGCTTTGTATTTCTTCAATATCCATGAAAATGTACGAACTTTGAGCTTCGAGTGATCGAATTCTGTCGCCCAGATCAATTTTAATTGACTTTTTCACAGAATGCACTTAACTTTTTTTATTAAAATTTCCGGCTAAATTGGAATATCACAACAGCTTTAATTGCAAAATTCATGGCTAGGTGGATTCTTACAAATTTTAGTAAACTTACTCCTATATATGAGGGTCTTTTTCTTTAAATCCATCAGAGATGTAAAATTCAATAGATAAAAGAGACATCTTTTGTACAAAAAATATAATTCCTTTCAAAAAATATAATAGTGGATATACCAACCAAACAAATATTTTAATTATAATTAAAACACAATTACATTCATCAAACAAAGAAATGAATTTTCAACCAGATAAGATTTTTTATTAAAAAAGAAAAATATCTCAACCAAATTGTAGAATTTTATATTATAATAATATAATTTTCAACCAAACATTTGAATTTTTGCCAAAAAAAATGAAATTCATAATTAAAATGATAAATTTTCGAACCAAAAAGACGAATTTTCAACAAAATAGTTGAAATATTAATTTCAAAATATTTTTCGATCAATAACATTTTCAACCGTATAATAATATTCGTCACCAAAAAATAATTGAAATTGTTCGAATACTTTTTTAAATTGATGTATTAACTTGAATTAAGATGAATTCTAAATCAAAATTTACTACGAAACAGTTGAATTTGTAAGTAAAACGATAATATTAATCTATAATATTAAATTATAATGCATGCTTACTAATTTAATTGAAAAATTAAATTTATGAATGACTATTAAATAACTTACGTAAGCTTTCAACAAATATTTTAGAATAAATAATTAATTGAATGATAATCGTCGTCCGTTCTGGCTTTTTAATGTATTTTATAATTATAAGTAAATTTTGCCATTTTATTTTGATAAACCCCATTGGATTTTCATTGTCCCAGTATTGGCGTCTTTGGTGTCCCACATAAGGATATAACCCGAAATTCTTATTCCACTATTGGGCGATTTGACTAGGTTAAAAAAGATTCATTTGTATTACATAACTATTGAATTATTAATTTATTGTTTGTTCTTTTCGATCAAATGATGTCTTAGCCACTTATTATAACGGCTTTTCTACAAAAAAATCAAATTTTTGATTTAAAAACTGGGTATGTCGATTAGCTTTTCCTAACTGTCCCAGTAATGTTCAGTTTACATTATTTCTGGTACGTTTTTTAAAAATGTCATAAAGTAAATCGTAACAAAAAATTGAATTCGTGTGTAACAATGGACACACGGTTTAAATAAACGCGCGTAATATCGGAACCAATTCGTTGTCCTAGTTATTCTTTAGATGAAATTAGGGAGTGCGAGTTTGATCAAATGATTCAAAAAAATTGCGATTTTCATAACAAACTTTGAAAGCATCCATTTTTAGCTTGTAGTGTAGCAAATATGTGATTATAAATTGTGTTGTATCAATGAGGAATTTATGACATAAAGTAATAAATATATCATCAAAATAAGAAGTAAATAAATGTTACTTTTGCCATTCATAAAAATGAATGAATGTATGAGTTTGTATAAGCTAATCAAGCCGTGTAGTATGCAGTTGTATAAGCTAATCTCAACCGCATATTACCTGTGCACGCAAGGTATACGCTTATTTCGTTGCGAAATAAAGTACTATAAAACTTCGGGAGGGATTACCACAATCTTCTGATTTTGCTAGCGATCCAAGAGCAAAATTGATTGGCATTGATACACTTTTGCGTGAAGCAACAAGTAATGCTGTTGTAGATCTGTTTACACACACACGCGCGCGTGCACGCGCACACATATCTATATACGATCTTATGAATGACGCAATGCGAGCTATCATCTCACATAGACCATGTGTTTGCACTAAGTATCAGCTCTACTTCAATGGAACAGCAGGCAGTTCTATATTTTTTGTCAGGCAACAACGAGGACAAAAAAGACCCAACAGTTGAAAAGAGATGAAGAGCTGCAACGTCTTACCAAATGAACGTCGTAGCTTTTGCCTGCCCAAGTCAAAGCGTTGCCGCAAGTTTCCCAAATGATAATGACCGTGTTCTATCGAATATATTATGACCCACTTCACGCAGCGGCGTGTTCTGGTGGCCAGGTGCCATCCAAGCATTCAGAACTAGGGGCCAAAGAATGGCAGCAGCGGTCGGCAGTAAAACAAAAAAAGGGCCTCCCTTTCTTTCTGTCACTTGTTTTCCACAAAAAAAATGCCTAAAAATATCGCGATTTTCACAAAAATTAAGACAAACACATCCTTACGGGCGATTGAAAATAAATACAGAGCCTATCAATTACAGTTTGCAGTTTGAATAGCTTTAATATCTGTATTAGAATCCTTACTTCTTTTTACATTTTTCAGTCTGCTAAGCACAAAATTTTTTTTACATAAACGTCTTTAAGCTCATTAACGTAGAACACTTTCAAATTTTGAATGACCGTTTTTTTGTTGCGCTAGCATTTTTTTTTAATGAGTTGTTAAGCTTCAAAGGCAGATGCCTATAGTTTTCTCGCCGATAATAGTCGTAGTTGATGTTCTTAATAAATTTCTCTAGATGGAAACTTTGCTCAATAAAGCCAGAACTGCAGTGACTTATGCATTTGACCGCCTTTTTAGACGTGGAAAAATCGGGTATTACATAATCTTCAAACTGACCGTGGAAATGAATTTGTGGGAGAATCAGTGCAAACACTGTTAAGACGAAGAAATATCTTGTTTTGTGTAGTGCACAGTCCAGAAGTAAAAGTAGCTGTAGTCGAACGAGTAAATCCGACACTAAAATAACGCATTTCGCGTTAATTTGCATACAAACGAACACTTTGTTACATCGATATGTAGCAGAAGCTAGTAGACTCGTATGATAATGCCCAAAATAGTACGATTAAGATGACGCCGGCAAAAGTTACGTTTAATAATTATCTAACAGTTCGCGAAATTCTTCCAAGGCTTTAGTAAAAGATTAGCCTGTTGTGCCTAAATAAAAGTTTGGTGATCTGGTACGCATTAGTACAGCACGAACAGCCTTTGCGAAGGGTTACACTGGTAGGTGATCTAAAGAGCTCTTTAAAATGATATGAATCAATACTCAAAGCTACCCTTCGGTCTATTATTTTCGTGATTTATCTGGTGATGATATTAATGGAAGCTGTTATCAAGAGGAGTTAACTAGAGTTCGGAAAAATATCATTACTGAAACAGGCAATCGAAGAATTTGTTCGTTAGCTAGATATGTTATCCTGAGAGATTCAATTTGTCGATTACGGCTTCTGGTTTACAGAATTAACCAAGATAGATCAATTTTACGTGGTTTTACATAACTATAGCAATAAACATTATTTTCAATCAAACAATTTGTTTTACAACGCATTTGCCGAAAAAAATTGCTTAGTAGAATGGGCTGTAGCTCTTGTCGAGGTTCAATTTCCACGACCTTTTATGCATTTACTTCGAACAGAATTGAAACCTGAAATTACGCTCACTTGTCGCCGGATATCTCTGAATGCATATGATATTGTACGAGAAGGAATAGATTATGATTTATGTATATGTCAAAAACCGAAGTGTTTACCAGAATATAGAGCTCTTCAAAGATGTTATTAATATGTTTCCCAGATTGTAGGATCATCTGAAATAGATCCTTGCACCCGGTGGGCATGCGACCAACCTTTTACACTAAAATAATTATTTAAAATCGTATTACCCAGCATCTAACCACCACAGGCCTCCTGAGGCGTTGTATGTATATTCGAATATTTGTCAGCCATACATTATATAATGGAAACACCGTATCCTTTTAGCATCGACTTTGAACGGGACGTTGCACTTTAAGCAGATAAACTGGATACAATCCTAACGAACTACTATAATGAATAATTTGATTCACAAACTAGATCAGGTCGATTCAGAGGTAACGTTAATAATATTTCAATGTCATTATCTATAAAATGGGGTTAAGGTATAGGCAGTTTTCTTGGCGATTTCTTTCGTCACTCTTTACCCATATTAAAACAAAGATTGTCGCCTCTCCATATTATTTAAATCATACGAGGCAAGACTTCAATTCACTTTCTCCAGGGCTCATAATTCATTTTCAAATGGGGCCAGTCACACTTCACTTTGCCAACCTGCAAGAAAATAGTTTTGGCCAACATAAGGGACATTTATAATCATGAACTAAAATTAATTTTCGGCAATAATTTTTTTTATATCCCAAGCCCATTATTTCGGTGGAGTGGCGTAGTTACCTGAAAACATCACATGATAAAAATATCGGACAGGTCTTTAAATAGTTCAACCAATTGACTTAAAACAAATAGTACTTAGAAGTTACATTTATTCAAATCTGGTTGGGACAAATCCTCTCTAGAATCATTTCACAACAAAAAAACGGCTAAACGCAAGTTTTTTTGTATAAAGAGAAACCCTCTTCTAGGGGGACAAAGTAGATGACAAACATTATAACCTATATACGAACACGTCTGGCTGACAAAGTCAAAAATTAGCAATTCCAATCATTCAAATTGAATAGAGGACCCGTCAAACAATCAAAATTTCTCCGCGTCTACTGACGCCATCAGGAGAATACATAAGCGGCGAAACATTTTAAAAGAAACGGACATTGAAAATAAATATGATAGGAAAGCCGCCTACTTTACGAAAAATGAAGTCCAAGAATATGACAGCGAACAATCCAATAGAACTAAGCTTTCTATTCAAAATCAAAGTACACAAAAAGTACAAACTGGCTGCGGAATCGACTGAAACGCAGGTTCAGTACGAGGCTCTACCAAATACTGGTTACCCCTCGCTCCTCTCGTTGGCACGCAGGCCTCCCAAGTCCCCCCACCCTTCTTGCGCAGGAAATCCAGTTGTGTCTTCTGCGCTGTCGCAATGTCATGGTGACTGTTGGAAAATTGCGGGACCCTCATCCTCAAGAGATAATAACAGTGGCGCTTCGCCAAATCCAAGGCCGTGAGATTTGAATTTCACTAGGTATAGGATCTGGAATTTTGGATTCTCATCCACATTCCACCCTCGGTTAACAATCTACTGTGGCGCCTGCATCTGTGCAACTTCAACTTGCAACATTACAATATTAACAGAAGGCGCACGTGTGGCACGTGAAGAAGCAATTTCCATGGGTGTCAACGTTGCACCGGATAAATTTGATCAAAATTTACCACTCTCAGAATCATTTGAAACACATGCTCAACAAGTTGGAAGGAATCTTAAATGTGGGGCAAAAGAGACATCAGAGTCATTAAAGAAGGGTTCGATAATAAATCACTAAATGGTCTTAGTCTGCTAAGTATTCTGTACTTGAAAAAAACTTGAACTATTCATTATTTCTAACGATTCTTCTTTGTATATTCCTGATCTGGCAAAATTAAATATTATAAACATAAACATTAAACAAACTTATTAGCATTAAGGCTGTTGGTAAAATCCAACTTATAATTTTTCATTTTATAGGTACGGCACTGGATCAATATATATTTTTTCCGAAGAATTTGCGAACGAAACAAAGAAAACTTGTCGAATATCCGGGGTTTTGCGAGATCCTTGGACAATAAAATGTTGAAAATAAAAAAATTTTGTTGAGGAAATGATTAACTTTAGCACAAATAAGAATTTTGCGAAAGATAGAAATCAGCGGTAGCAGACTGCATTTGTAACCAGCCACCAGGATAGCTTTCAACTTCGCATAAATGCACGGTATCGGGGCTTGGCGTGAAGATCACAGCTAGCCTGGTGGCTGATTACAAATACAGTTACAAGACACACAGCGCAAGTCAATTTTGTCTGACTTTTTCTCCACTTTGTAACGTTTTTCGCAAAATTTAGGATCACCACCATCAAGGCATGGCCCTTTGAAAACCTGGCATATCTCGAGAATTCTTCTATTATGTCAGAATTGTGAGTGAAAAAATTAATTTGCAAACTATTCAAACCGTTCAAATGCTGTCGTCTGCTACCCGCTGATTTCTATCTTTCGCAAAATTCATATTTGCCGTGAAAATAATTATTTCCTCAACATATTTTTTTATTTTCCAAGATTTTATTCATCCAAGGATCTCGCATGACCTTGGATATTCGACGAGTTTTCTTTCTCTCGTTCACAAATTCTTCGGAAAAAATATATATGGAGTCAGTGCCGTACCTATAAAAAAATTCAAAGTAGGATTTAACCAACAGCCTTAATTAAAGATATAAAAACTATTTATTGTAAATTAGAACTCTAAATAATTTTGAAAAGTTCTAATCTAACCGCAAAAAACATAATTAATGTGAAACGTATAAATTGCATAACCCGTTTTTGTAAGAGAGCACTTTGCGAAATTTTCAACTTTGACAAGTTTATTGCAATAGAAAATTTTAAGGCCCTTTTTATTCAACTATTTAACTCCCGTATAATACGAAATAAAAGAGGTAATTACATTATCTACACTATATTACTGTATTGCAATAAATTAACATTTAATTTATGAACTGTTATCAACATTGAAGGGCAATGATTTCAACTTTTTTTTTAAATTAGCTTGCACTTTACAAAGAAATTGTCAAAATTATTTGAAATCAGGATCTTGCAACACACCTATTTAAAGTTACCGGGCTTAGACATTTCCTTCATTTATTATTTCAAAGTAAAATGTAATAATATATTAACGATTAATATTTTGAAATTGTTGCAATATTGATAAAAATATATTTCTGTCGTAAAAAAATTAATTTTTAAAGCTCAGAATGTCAGTAAACATTTCTCTTTCGTTCGAGTTTCATTTCACAGCATTTATATAAAAATATTGCATTTCATAAAGTTTGCATTTCAAATTAGTCACCCCAAAGCACGTACTTCAAAACTTATCTGCGGTACTGAATTCTACCATGTACATCATGTGGCACGCGCCAGGAACAACAACGAACATTTCTAGCAGCAGGTGGAGGTTCGTGGGGGGATTGACATCCCAAATCGCTTTTTGTGCAGTTATGACGATTCTCGAGACTTAAACTTGTGGTGATTAAAGAAAACTCCCCTATCTAGACAGGCCTGCACTAATCTATCACTCGAAATAAATGTGAAATAATCAAAAAGGAAATTTACACCTCAGTATTTTGTGAGACATTCAAAAAAGAACTTGCCTTAAATTGTAAGATATTTTCTCATGAACAAAGGTGGTTTCAATTCAAGCAAAAGGTTTTAAGCGCAACTGCATGATGCATCTGCATAAAAGTTAGCCCTTTTGGGAATTGTTGTCTATGACTCCAAGGAAATCCAGCTAATTTTGAGGCTATTCAATTGAACTCTCTCAGGCTTCACCCATAATCAAGCAACTTGGAACCCTTTACATGAATCATTACGACGATTTGCGGGATACTTTTGATTTCTAATGAGGTAATCTTTGTTAGTGATCGTTTATCTGTGGTTAATTACACGATTCTTCTTACTAGATCTCATGGATCGAGGGCCATCTGCATCAATACCACTAATATGAGTGAAAATGTGCCTTCAACGGATGGTGAACCATCGGCAAAGCGACAGTGGGAAATCTACTAGATTATTCTTACAAGCTAAAACATTTTGCAGCCTTCGAAACTTACCAGGCTGTATTAGACTGTAGGCTGTATTACTGTGTAGAGCACCAAGCAGCTACTCTAAAATACGAAATGCAATAAAAGAAGAAATGATTGTCGATTATACTGAGTACGTGAGAAGGACTTGGAAATCATTCTTCAAAAAATTACAAAATTCTTCTTCGAGCATGTAATAAAACAGGTGCGCGAACAATACTAGTGATTGATTTTAATTTGCTTGATGTTTCTTTCATTTAATAATTTATTTTCTCATACACATGATGCCAGGGTTTTTATAATTATAATGGAAACCTGTGGACCAACAAAGAAGGTGTACATATATATATGTGTGTGTGTGTGTGTTTCGGAAGCTTGCATCACAAGGTTCAGGCAAGCTTCCCGCAAATGAGGAAATGTCCGTCATGTGGCAATATTTTGCAGCAAGATTGAGGAAATTTTGCCTATCAATCTTGAACTGGATCCATTGCGCATTAGTGTTGCATGGCATCTAGGGCAGCGCAGTATTTTTTTAATGTCCTCCCAGAATGCCTCCTTACTTGTCTACAAAAACGTGTGATGCATGGTACCTAAAAAATAAGTTTTTTATTAAAACTTGCCCGCGAATCTTCCTCCAATATTCCCTCAATATTGTAGGCAAGTTTCAAGAAAGATTCCCATAGCAATGGTCCCTCAATCTCACCTCGCAATATTGCGGCCGCAATTTTGACCGTTTGACGCTTAATAATATATTTATCTCCGCTTTTTTGCACAATTTTTGTCTACTTATCTTTTACCGTATTTTGCATCGTTTAGCCGAAAAATCTAATTGTTGGATTTTTCATTGTTTCGTATGCTGTCAAAATTTGAATTTTTGATTTTTCAAGAAAATTAAAAATGTGTTATAATGACCTAGCAGGGCATTCAAAAGCAATATTTTTCCTATTTTGACCTTTGTCATATCGTCTTTCATTTGGCTTAAAATGTTCATTTTCGTCTGTTTCCTTGAATTTTATAAATGCTTTAACTCTGGTAATTTTTGGCTCAACGAAAAAAGGAATTGCCATAAATTGTTCGAATTTTGACATTTTATAAATTTGAATTTGAATTTTTGAATACTATAATTTAGCAAAATCATACTGTGTGTTATGAATGAACGAACTAGTTTAACTTTCAACCAATTAAAGATTTTAATTTTAAATAAAGAACAAGTGAACTGAATCAATGTGATGAATTTAAAACCAGAGTTGAATCCTTAACTAAAACAAATTCATTTTCAACCCAAAAGGTGAATTTTTTAACAAAAAAATATTAAATTTTTACCAAAAATAGATGAATTTTGCACAAATGGCATCAATTTTTAAACAAATAGTTAAATTGAGAAATTGAAAATGACCAATTAGTTGAATTTTCTACCAAATTGTACAATTTTCAAGTCAAAAAGCTGAACTTTTAACGCCAAAATATACATTGTTAACTGAGAAAGGACAAATTTTCGAGAAAGAAGTTATATTTTTATCTAAATACATGACTTGTTCCCATTTAGTTGAATTTGCAAACAAAAATATTATTTTTGCCCAAAAAAGACGAATGTTAAAACAAACATAAATTTGCAACCAAAAAGTTAAATTTTCAACCAATTTGTTAAATTCTTGATTAAAAAATTAATTAAAAAAAAAAAAAAATTTTCAACAAGTTACTTCAATTTTTACCCAAAAAATGAAATCTCAACGAAAAATATAATAGTTAATATTTCAACCAAAAAAAACTTTCACCTTACGTGAGAAACAGTTATATTTTTAACTGAGAACATTAATTTTCTACCGAAAAATATTAATTCTTAACAAAATACAGCAATTTGCAACCAAATAGTTGAAGTTTAAACTAAAACAGATACGTTATCTAGCAAAACTGGATTAGTTAAATTTCCAGTTAAAACAAATTAATGATCGTCCAAAAAGATTAATTTTCGACGAAAAATTTAGTTCGTATTTTAATGAAGAAAATTCAAATTTTTAATTTATAGAAGTTAATGCAAATAAAAAGATACACAGTTTCAACAATCCAGTCAAAGTCGCAAGTAAGACAGATTAATTTTCCACGAAAATGTTGCATTTCTAACAGAAACGATTAAATTTATGTCACAAAAGACGAATTATCAAGGTAGTACATACATTTTAAATCAAGTATTTAATTTTGGAAATAATAGGATTATCGTTTCCCAAAAGAAGCCAATTTTCAATCAGATAATTGAATCTTCAAGTAAAACAAAGTAAGTTTCTAACTACAGTTGTGTAGAAAATTTAAAAAAATGAATGTTTAAGAAATTAGTTCATCTTTTGACTAAATATTTTAATTTTCTACTATATTTTTCAACTATTGCTTTCAGTGATTCTCAGACGTGAAAATATTTTATCCAAGAAATGTTTTTGAAGATTTACCCCCTGCAGTTTTAAAGCGCAATAGAAAAGTTTGTAAGGTCTGCAGAAACTATATCTTGTTTAGACAGTGCGAGCTTCTACATGCTACTATGCTTCTACATGCTATTTTTTAAAATTTTCAAACCTGTCCTTTCGAATAAGTCGGCGAGTGAAAACTGCACGACTTGTAATCCCCTCGATATTATTTTAAAAATTGATATATTTTGTTAAGAATTCGTCTTTTCTGGTAGAAAATTAATCTTTTCAGTTGAAATCTTAACTGTTTTTGATTAAATATAAAAGTATTTTTCAATTAAAATAATAACCATTACATTTTTCTTTGAGATTTCATTTGTTGGGTTAAAAATTAAACTAACTTGTTGAAAATGAGTTCTTTTTAAAATTAATTTTTTAATAGAAAATTCAAGAATTTTTTTGAAAATTCAATTTTTTGGTTCAAATTAATGTATTTTTGAACATTCTTCTTTTTTGGGGAAAAAATCATCTTTTTGTTTAAAAAATCAACTATATGGTAAAAAATTATGCCTGTAGATAAAAATTTAATTGCTTTCTTGAATATTTGTTCTTTCTTCGTTAAAAATTTATATTTTTGCGTTGAAAGTTCGTCATTTTGGCTTGAAAATTGTAAAATTTGTTAGAAAATTCAAATAATTGGTCATTTTTAGTTTTCCAATTAAACTATTTGGTTACAAATTACTGTAATTTGAGCAAAACTCGTCTATTTTGGTTGAAAATTATTTAGATGTTTTAACTAAACTGCTTGGTTCAAAATTTTTAACGATGCCCTCCTATCGGAGTGGCAAGGTAGAATTCTTGTCAATTGAGCTCGGTTGCTGCTGGGATGAGCAAAAGTCAATTTACGTTGAAGCAATTGGTGGCCCTTGAAGCATCCTGAAAAGAGAGTTCGCGCTCTTCTTCTAGTATCCGCTGCTGCTGTCTGCCCCGCTGTCATGCGTTTAGATGCCCTCTTGGCATCTACTAAAAATCAAGACAGAGTTCCGGAGTATAATATTGAGTAAGGATCAGGGGGCCCCTGATCACTGGGCCTACCCACCACTAGCTCCCAGGGTTATTGGAGGTTCGAGCGATCATCCGACTCCGGCCGCAACCGCGGCCAATAGAGTCAGTCACGTTCAACCTCCAGCCCCGGTCAGGTTTGTGTTCGCCAGTATTAAGTTAACTCCCTCAGGGCCTCGATTAACAAGGTTCCGGCTCACAAAATATAGGGGTGAGACCGAATACCAGTGCTAACAGCCAACTTTCACCTTGGAAAGGGAAGCCAACTGTCCACGCTGGAGTTCGGAGATACACCCCCCTCCCGATCCAGGAGATGAAATAAAAAGAGTGCTTAACTAAATTCCTTTTAATTACCTTGGACCGCAAGAGAATAGCGGTGGAGAATGAAGTCACTTCGAACGGATATAGGTTACGATTAGACTTAAGGCAGGGAAAGAAGACAAGCGTTAGTTCGTGTTCTCTTAGAAAATCGTCCGGACACTACTCTGCTGGCAGGCGGTCACGTAAACTAACTCGAAGATTTGTTTTTCCGAAGAAAAAGTGTTGCCGACCCAGTGTTTGGTGCTACTGAGGTAGAAACAGCGCGGATGCGAGAGAAGGATCGGGCACAGTCATGCTAGGAAAATCTTTCACAAAAAAATGACACCGACTCCTAGCAAAATCACGGTAAATCACACCCGTAGCTACGACTCACGACTCACGCCCTCGCGTATCTTGAGGACATGTAGCGAACCAAGGATGCGACTATCTCGCAAGGGCTTCGTCATATTTTTGGCAAAAGAAATTGGCTTTCAGGTTACGAACCAGTGATAGTTTCACATTTCCGAGAGCACAGATCACAAAGACAATTGCTTAAACCGAATATTTTGGGTACAGACGTTGCAGTTCCCTTCTAAGTTGTTGATTCTTCTCCTCCCTTTCCTTATCCTTGGCAGTGATTTTGTAGTCAGTCGGAGCCAAAAATTTGATTAGGAATTTAGTTAGTTTCCGGAAGACTTAGAACATGATGACATGATGACCTCTAGTGTGCAACGGCAATTGATATCTGAAAATTTTAGTTCTAGAAAATTCTCGGAGCGTTCGTCAGGAAAGAGTCGCGGCCAACCCCTTAAGAGGAACAAAGATGTTAATAAACATAAAATTCGTTAATAGTATTCTAAGGTAGAAATGACACTATTCCGGCCTGCGCAAATGAATCCCTTCCTAGTAGCATATGTTTCTATATGGTCCTAAGTGGTTCTTATTAATGTTACGAAGTAAAAATTATTCTCTGTGTGGTTCTATCAGGCTTTTGATGGTGAAGTGGAATATAGTAGGTTCTAATTTTTCACGAATGACCCAAATTCAAAATTACTGTTCTAGCCGGTACTATTAGGAATTTGAGTTGTATCAAAGTTCAAATTGCAGCCTTCAAGGTTCTATTAGCTATATATTAGGTTGTATTCTATCAGAAGTTGCACAATTTCAAAATTGCTTCTCTAATAGGCTCTATTAGGATTGTTAGTGGATACAGGGAATTAAATTAATGGATTGAAATGATAAGTATCTAGATAGAAAATAATATATTTAAAAAGCACGTTTTTCTACAATGTGCATAACCCATCAGTATTTTCAATTATTCACTAGGAATTGTTACTTTAATTTAAAGCCAAGTTAATAAGTTTTATAAACGATTGCAATCAATCGAAAAGTGTGCATTTTATGGAGGTTTTTGTATAGCAGAAAATGTTTGTTTTCACTAAGGTTATTGTCATCAATTTATTTGATGGTATTGTCTTTCTTTTGAGTGACCTTTGGGTTTAACTATAGATGGAATGGTTTTCATCCAATGTTTATTCTTCTTGAAATTTTCCCTCTGTTTTCACTTTAAGGCCGTAATTTTTCGTTGGACTCGGTACTCAGGCAGTAGCGTAATGTCTCTTTGTTGATCAGACTCGGACCCTTTTTCCTGGGAGTTCAGTGACAACCAAGGTTCAGACGAGTGTAGTCTTTCCATCTCTTGGACCTGTTTATGTGAATAAAGTGTGCTATTCGAGCCTATGTAATGTTTTGTTATTTTAAATTAAAGTCTGTATTTCATTCGCTTTCGGTTTTCGTAAAGTGATTTTCCCGACTCGATCGTCTTTTGGTGTGGTGGGAAGTGACGAGTCGGATGACGTATGACTTCCGGTTGCGTCAGGATCGATCGTTTATGATCGATCGTGGTTGTAGCTTCCGAAGGCTACATCTTTTCTAATTTTCCCAAACAACCAAAAACTTTTTTTGGTACGGAGTGCTTGCTGCTTTCGATTTGAGGACGCCTGATATGGATTAGTTCGATAAGGCAGAAACTAACATAAGTAAAAAATTATAATAAAAGCAATGGATGAATTAAAAACTGTGCGTTTTATGGAAATTTTGGTATAGGATGAAATTATGCTTTTATCATTGAGATTATTGCAGGATTTTTCTGCTTGATTTTCTTTATTATTTAGTACTTTTGGATTGTTTTTAAATGTTTTGCTTATTTAAGGACCAAATGTATTAAGGCCCTTCTATAAAAATTAATTGAAATTCGATTTTTTGTTTCATATAAAAATCTATATACAAAGCTTTCTGGACTCTCACAGACGACATGGATCTTCGAAGCAGCATCCATGCAATAGATGGCGGATGTATATACATAGTTATGGAATGCGTAAGCAAAAGAGCATTAAAAGGTTTTCTTCAAAAAAACCAAGCAACGGTTATATTCATGAGAAAATATATTCTTCTTAAAGTTTCCAGTTAGACGAAGATATAGGAGAAAAAATACTTTTCTCATCCGCATTCCGTAACAGTGATATAATCTCTGCAATTTACGAAAAATAAAAACTGAAGTTTATATATAGACTGCAAAGAAACCAATAGTTGAAGAAGGATCTGGGAATCTTTAAAGGTCCGAATGCAGATTCTGAACTTGTTAATATTTCAGCAGGAAATTTGATTCTTGTACCCTAAAGATCTTCCTTAAATGCCACTGGGCTCTCTTCGCTATCTTCATTTTCTATGATCAGTAAAAAAATACATGGCCAGTAAAAAAAATCGAAGGGAATGGGGATGGAAGCCAAATAAACACTGATATACTCCAGTCACAAGTAACAAAAGCCCTGCTCTAGAGGAATTGTTTCAGTTTATTTCCCGTAAGTACAAGACAAGATGAGGTTCAAAATGTGCCTGCAGGAAGTCGGGTTGGAAATACTCCATTATCCGCTCGTTCTGCAATAAAAAATCCTGCAAACAAGTTTTGGAAATCTTAGCAGACTCTCACGAGAAGTAGGAACATGAAGAGGAGTTTGGAGCAGTCGGCATAAATACAAAATTATCAGCGTCAATGGAAGAAGAAGAAAATGAGGAGAAAGAAAAAGCAGATAGTAGAGAAGAGGAGAAAGAGAAAGATCTCGGAGAAAATCCTGCTGACCTTTAATAAGACATCAATTAACCTGGCCCATCCAGGGCTTCAAAAAGAAGTCTACCAGTTCCAACCAGGCGCTCTAAAAGACTAAACCAAAACCTTAATTAACGAACATACAGTACAACTAAACATCTTTTGCTGCTTTTCTGGAAGAAACTGCTTGAGGATTACGCCTACTGGGAATACCACGTTAAAAAAACCGCCTGACTTACTCTAACTCGAAGGTAATGTGGAAACGAGTAATGCAGATATTCCATACATATCGATAAGTTCATATATACTTGCACGTGTACGTTTGTGACTGTACGCATGTATATATAATATGAAGGATAAAAGATATATTATATTATTTATACATATATAATTATATAATAATAATATAATGACGATAACTATAAAGAATCTTTAAAATTTTAAGGTAAAATTTGACCTTCTTTGTAAATAGCAAAAAAGTGCTCTGCTTTTTTCTACCATAAAGCGTTAACTATTGATATAAGAAAATTTTGTTTGTAAAAAATTATAAGGAAAATGTACGCTCTAACTACTTTTGCTCCAAAGCGTATTGAGAAATATATATTTCCAAAAGAACGCTATTGTTTCGCCATTTTGGCCCTTATTTTGTTAGCAGGAGCCTGATCTGTGGGATCTTTTTTTAGTTTTGATTATGCGCCCAAAATAAAGATAATTGGAAATTTGGTCTTGTCACGACACTTTGCAACTTCAAACTACAGGTTGCCTCGACGATTAGAAGAATTCCATTATGACGATATTGTAGATTCAGAAGTCCGCGTCCGCCTTGACGAAATGAGATGTATGGTATAATCGCTGAACAGACGAATTGACAGATGATCGACCGATGCACTGATGTTACATTGTGCTCGCGTTGATTAGTGCCGGCGCAGAGGTATTCAGGATAATTTCAAAATGCAAGAGATAGAGGAAGAGGGAGAGATAGAGGACGTGTGATGTAAAAACGCTATATAATATATATATATATATATATATATAATATTCTTGTATATTTATTTCGTTCTAAATTCTTTTAGAATCCAACCGCAGGACCTATGATAAGGCCACAAACACGACCCCGGGCTGCGAATTGATGGTACCTATAACAAGAGTTTATGCTGGATGTGGTTAAAATAATTATTAATAAGTTGCGGATAATTGTCCAGGGATGGTTTCAAAGGAATAACGAGAAATAGCGAGGTGTCTTAACGGTGATTCTGTGGTACCGGGTAACCTCTTCGAGTATGCAGCCTTATACTTGTATGCGGGGATCTAAAAGGACGGGGGAACCCTTTTCCCAAATACTTGTGAGAACAAAAATGACATCACCAAACCACAAATAGTTATAGATGCGGTTTAAGACGATCGAACGCGCAGAGCACCCGACAATGGGTTAGAATCATTGCCGATCACCCTAGAGTTCGGGATGCTGAAAATTATTTAATGCAAACACGACTTTAAGTGGGCGAACCAACTCAAGGACGATTGACTAGACTGCTACGAAGCCAGCAGTATCCCTGCTTACACAGGATTTATAGCTCGCATATACAATCTGTGGTACACTTAGAGCTTCAGCTTGTTTGGCATCAGTCATTGTAAAATCAACATGCTTACATCTTGACAGATCGATGTGTACGCGAAACGCTTCCTCAACCGCTGCACGAGTAATCTGCTGACGTAGAGAAGGAAGCGATATTAAGACCAAATGCGGAAAGCTGGCATATTCTGAGAGATAACTGAGACTTCAGGACAAGAAGGAACATGAAAATGCAGGTTCCTTTTAAACCTCAAGATCTGACTGAAATAGGTACCCCATTTGGTAATAATATCTCAAAAGAATCCGACCATTGAACTATTGAAGATGGATCAAAAGGCAAAAAGACACTTGCATCAACTAAACAAGAAGACTAGATGGGCAAAACAAAATGATTTATGTATTTAGTGTGTGAATGACTACGTGAAATCGGAAAGACCGTTCACGGAAAGTGTTTAAAAATTTACTCAAGAACTGAGGATCCACCATCATACACTAAACAAGTCAAAGCTGCTGCCAATTTAGTAGAACATTGTTGTCAAAATACGAGTGTTCTCTGATGGAAGTAGGAGAATACAGTAGAGGGAAGGAAGGATCAGAAAGAAACAATAGTTTCTTGCTGGCCCGTCGCGCCCCTTCCGCGTTCACCTTGATTTTGTCAAAAAGCCAATCAAGCCTAAAGAGGTGGAGACTGTTTAGAGAGATGTATACAAGATCCCAAAAGCACTAGAGTTGAAAGAATATACTGGTAATGTCATCGGCTTCAAAGTGTTTTAAGATAACATCTGATCAGGAACGTACATCAATCACTGCTGAAGATGTAAAAAAAGCACTTAGGGGCACGAAGAACTTTCCCGCTGAAGAACCAGATCATATCAAGAACTTTTGGCGAAAGAAGTTTACTTTTATATAATAACCTTTGGCCCGCATATTCACCTCATATTTAAAGTAGGAAGCGCCCATTCCGCAGTGCCTAGTGTTAGGATCCAATATCCTTTAATCAAAAAAGGTGATGTGTCCAACCGAGAGAATTACAGTCCAATAAAATGTTCGAACACGTTGTATAAGATCTTTACAGCCGTCCTAAACGATAGGATTGTTTGAAGAATTGAGCCTGTGTTCACGATGATGTAAGAACAACTTTACACGATAAAAAGTGTAGGAAGCTGCCTGAAGAACCTACTAATTTACAGGTTGCGCGTACAAAGACTTAGCAGTCCATCATCCCGTCCTGATAATGGCCTGGATAGACTATCAAAAAGCTTTCGATTTAACCACTCATAGACCTATCATCTGCCTGTTTAAAAGCCCGAAGGTTCATCCAAATATATTGAGATCCATACAGAAATCGATGCGCCTTTGGAAAACTATATTTGCTATTTTATTTGAAAATTATCGTGTCATAACGAACAACGTTACCTTGCAGAGAGGCGTCTTGCTCCTTGTAAACACATGGATCTATGGTCCCATGGACGATACCAAAAGCATTAGGTCACTCATGTATTTTATATGGATGACCTGAAGATCTATGCTTCGGCCAAAATTATTCCAAAGATCGGAAAGAATGCTGGCGTTCCCGATGTCCATGAGCTTGTGTATAGAAGTTTTATTAGACATGTTGACACAGGAGAGACCTGTATATACCTAGGCGTGCCTTGAAGCTCCATTCAGGATGTCACAGTAGTGAAAGATTCTAGCTGAAACAGGTGCAAGCATCTTCCTGCAAAGTTTTGGCCTTTGAATCTTTTGAGGGTGAATAAAGTGTCTTCGACTAGCATGCTTCCGGTCGGTTCTACTCTCATCGTTTGAGATGCTCTAATGAACAAAGAACGAGGTTATGGCCCTTCACATCGACACGGGTAAGATCATGCATGTGCATAAGAGCTTGCATATCAAATCGTACGTTTAGCGATTCTACATCTCACCCGGTCAAGGCAGACGTAGAATTCTGAACCTCTTATGTCTTTATAACCGAATTGATCTTAGAACAGCTTACATTCTTTCAAATAGTAGAGATCCTCTCCTAAAAATGGTCAGGAAACACGAGGTGATTGGCAAAGGAGCGTACCTTTATAAAGTTGCGTAACAACTGGCCAAAACCCTTAGACTGAATTTTAACATTACAGGTGAGAAAAGTGCATTACTCTATCTAGATGCCTCATTCGTGAAAGCCGAAGTAGCCAACTTTTGCTTTTCTCAGACCATCAGAACCTAATTCAGGTACAGAGGTTTTTATTTTTGCATTCAAGAGCGGTGTTGTTTTCACATTAGTATGCCGTGGTTGCATTTTACTTTAAGAAGATCCCAGGAATATGCAGAGCGTGTTGCATATGTCTCTATACACATAATGCTGCTCTTAGAGTGCTCTATTACTAGCTTTGTCGCTCTCATGGTTTTGGCCGCTAACCTATGTTACCGCATTCTCCGAAGAAGAAAGAGTCAATTGCCCAAAACCAGAAGTGGCCAAGTTTCTGGATCTACGATTTTCAGGCAGCAGTCTTCGTTGCACACTAGAGGTCTGACGTCGTTCTCTAAGACTTCGATAAACGAAGTCAATTTCTGATCGAATTCTCGGCTTCGGCTGACTACAACATCACTGCCAAGGAAAACGAATTGGAGAAGAGATATTAACACCTTAACAAGGAGCTGCAATGGCTGTACACAAAATATCTGCTTAAGGTAATTGTCCTTGTGATCGGTACTTCTGCTAAAACTATACCAAGGCCCTTGCCAGATGAATGCAAAAAGCTATATACACTTTTGGTTTTCTTAGTAGAGAAAGGCTACTTTGCTTATTGTAAAAGCTGAAAATTTCGGTTCGTGAACAGTCGATCGTAAAAGTGCAAACTCAGCTATTTTAATTGATATGACTCTTTAACAGGATTAGTTAGTATTCCCGAAAAAGAAAAATATACCTATAGACTTTTATGCCAGGGCTCATGAGCGCTCCGCCTCAAAAATTAAACAGTTTAAGTCGTAGACCTGTCAAAATTCAAAAATTTTCTTAGATTTGTTTTTAATGCAGCACGTTTAATTATACTTTTTCTTAATCTGCTTTTTCAAAACTTGTAATCTTCAACCTTTAAGGAAAATGTCCTCAAAATTTGAGTAACAGATATTTTTTTTAACAGATTTTTTTTCTGGTCAAACTATTATATCTATATATGTATATATA
>NC_046664.1:115658304-115659377 GCF_010883055.1 Belonocnema kinseyi
AGTACTCGAGATAGATAAGATTTGATGCATTTTGCTCACCCCTAATACTGAAGTCAAGTCCGAGTGTTTCAGCAGCCTCCTCTGCTGCTTTGTACAGAAACGATCCTTTGCCCACTTCTTCGTGATTCCCGACCATTTTAAGAAGAGGGTCTCTTATATTTGCAACTCTATGTGCTGTACCCAGAATAATCCTGTTGTGAAGACATTCAAGACATTCTTAAGATCGTCCATGTAAAATGCATGAGAGACCTTGTACTTTCGATCTGCAGGTTTGCTGCACAAGTACCCGTAGGAATGGCGAAGTGCTAGAAATAGTGGCGATAATGTAAGGCAAACGAGGAGTGGGTTCATGGTGTCGCCCTTAAAGACACTCTCTGAAAGGTGACCTTGTTAGTTGTCACACTATTTTTTCCAGATGAGATAGTAAATCTGGTTTTCCAAAGCGGCATCAATTTCTCTATGCACCTAACTATTTGCGGATGAACCTTTAAGATTTCGAACAGACAGATGATAAGTCTGTGGGAGGTCGAATCGAAAGCTTTCCGATAATCAATCCAGGCCATCGATAGGTCACGCTGCTACAATGCTGCATCTTTACAGACACATCTATCGATGAGCAGGTTCTCCCGACATCCGGCTACGCCTTTCTTTGAGCCTCGTTGTTCATACATTTCTTACCACACAGGTTCAACTGCCCGAATATGCCTATCATTTAGGATAGCTGTGAATATCTTATAAAGTGTGTTCAAACAAGTTATTGGCCTGTAAGTCTTCGAGTCAGCTAATTTGCCTATTTTCGGCAGGAGTATTGTGCGCCCTTCCACCAACCACTCCGGAATCGGCTATTTCGACTTCAAATAAGAGGTGAAAACACGGGCCAAATGCTGATGGGTTGAAGAAAACTTCTTCCACCAGAAGGCTTTGTTACAATCTGGTCCCGGTGTGGAATAGTTCTTCATCCGTCTTAATAATTTTTTCACCTCCTCGGTAGTGATCGGTGGGCATTCTTTATCAGGTGTTATGAGGGCAACACGTAACTCCTTGAAGCTATTTATATTTTCTGAGTCTTCGTC
>NC_046664.1:115659477-115663891 GCF_010883055.1 Belonocnema kinseyi
ATGAAACTTGAAATGTTTGGTATTGGATATTGTTGACAGATGACAATACGCCAATTAGCACAAATGGTAAGTTCCGACAGTGCCTACAAGTATGCCTACTGGTCGCTAGATGGCAATACCGGTTTCATATGTATACACCTGGTATTCTTTAAGGGGGTCCTTCTTAATATTTTTCTCAAAAGAGGGGTAACAATTTCCCATTTTGAAATTTTCCATATATTTGTAGATACAGGTACTACGATGTCACCTCACCTGCATCTATGAAAGTTTATATAAACTGTACGTTCTCCCCTCATGCGGTGTTGCCATGTCTGGAGGTATGTTCGTAATGCTCTTACCGTACCTGCATCCATGCCTCTCAGATATCAGCGTGATTTGTTTATTCAGTAAAATAAGTTAATCATTGCTTCAAGTTAAGAAAAACAATTGTTCATAAAATTTATTATTATTTTTAAGTATGTTATCTCACTTTCTTATATTCTCATTTTCAACCCTTTGTTCTTTTTTCAATTAAAATAAGGCGCAAATGATTACAATTTAACGAACTCAATATTTTAAACAAACTTTAATTGTTTATACTTATCTTCACCCACAGCAATGCTGCGCAGTAGCGGATTCTTAAAAACCATATCCACCTTTGTTAACTTTTCAACTACATTGAGGTGATAAAGCAAATAAACAAACAAAATTGTTTAACAAATTTTTCGTTATTTTTCATAATACTATCTGCAATTGTTAACTGAAATTTTCAACTTTTGGTCAACTTTTCACTTAAACAGTTTATCTGTTTGCTTAAAATGCAACTATTTTGTTACAAATTATTTTTGTGTCGCTAAATATTCATATTTTCTATTTAAAAATTCAATTTCGGTGCATAAAATTCGTCTTCCCTTGAAGATGAAACAATTTAGGTAAATTATTACAGCTTTTTATTGTTGAGGATTCATGTTTTGATGTTGTAAATGTAATTTTTTTTGTAAATTTATTTATTCTGTTGAAAATTCAAGTATTTTGTTAAGATCTCACAAAACGAAGTTTTCACCCTGTAAAGCTTATTAATAACAACATTTATTCTTCATTACCTTTCTTGCTAAATTGTCAATGACTAACATTTTTTTTTTATATTGTTAATTTTACCGTAAAAAATATGATTAGAGTGGATAGGTTTTTCTGTGCCTGCTCACGACTGTTTAAAAGTGTTGTTAAGAAAAATGGTTTAAACAGTAATTGAGACAGATTTTCCTAGCTATTTTCTCTCCTATTCCTAGTAAATATACATAGATTCTTAACAATTCCAATATAAATATCAAATTTTAGGGAGATTGCGATATCCATGGCACCAAATTTTGTTGTGAATTCCTATAGGATTTTTTGCGAGAAACACGAATCTGAAAGATTTAAATCGATATTTGAATAGTTTTCGATGAATCGATTTTTTACGTTAAAATTATTGATTTTTTTTGTAAAAAATAATTTCTAACTATGAATTTCGATGGGATTTTTTACGAGAAATATGTATCTGCAATTTTTTAATTGATATTTCGAATAGTTGTCGAGATATTAAAGGTACCCCTGTGACTGGTCGCAAAAATAATGTAATATCACACGCCTGCCTCTTTTCAAACGCCTTGTGGGGACGGGAAAGAAACGCATGTGACTAGTTATAAAAATAATGTAAGATCACACCTCTGCCCCTTTTCCGACGGCACGTGGGGGTGGGAAGGCATCCCTGTAACTGTTTATAGAAACAATGTACGATCACACCCCTGTCCCGTTTCCAACACCCCGTGAGGGGGCCTGAAGGCACCCCTGTGAATAATCATAGAAATAATGTAAGATAACGCCCCTGTCCCTTTTCCAACACATCATGGGGGCGGGAAGGGACTCATGTGACTGATTATAGAAATAATGTAAGATCACACCCCTGCCCCTTTTCCAAAGCCCCGTGGGAGGTGGGAAGGCAGCCCTGTGACTGGTAATAGAAATAATGTAAGATCACACCTCTGTCCCTTTTCCCTTATAGGAATCAACATTAAAACTCCTTTTTCTTGTACAAAAATCGTCAATCGGAATAATGTAAGATCACATATCGTTTTCTTGCCCAAATTTTCATTAGCTCCCAATTCCCACTGCGTGAATGAGGTGATTTTTAATTTTTTTTATGTTTTTTTATTGTTACAGTTGTCGAAAATTCCACACATAACTGAAAGTTTCTAAAATTATTCAAAGAGAATATTATTAGAAATAATAATAAGTTGAAAATCGCTGGGGGATTATATTGATCCTAAAAAAAAAAGTTGAAATTGTTAATGAATATTGTTGTCTTTAGGGTAAAGTGACTTAAAAACAATTGAATTGTTTCAAACATTTCGGCACATAATAGTGGTCCTTATTCTTGAGTTTTGTTAAATCAGTAAAATACACATAATGTTTTGTAGCTACGCACTTTTCCAATTGAGAGTATTATTCTTTGTTTAATGTCTTAGTTGTGAAATTATATAAATTCTATATTTTGAAACGAAATTTTTTTATTTTTATAAATAGCAATTAATATTGCTGGCAGTATTATTAAAAAAAACCTTTTCACTAAGTACAATTGATGAAAGAAATTTAAATGCAGTAGGAACATTTTTAACAAATTTGTAAACAAATCTTTTAAGATTTGTCAGAAAACATAGCAGTCGAAGAACTCTTCTCAAATTCATTTTTAGCGACGTATATTTATTTAAAAAATTTTTTATTTAAAACCTTGTAAACAGTTTTTTTTTGTATAACAGAAATAATTTTAATTAATGCATTTTTCTGTTACCATCAAGAACTATATCTGTGCAAGTGGAATTTTTCCCTTAAAAGTCGCACTGTAGTAAAAATACAAAATTTAACAAACTTTGTAGTTGAATAATTATTCAAATATTCTTTAGAAATTCTTCTTTTCCTCATTGGGAAAAAGTTGATAAAAACATTATTTCAGAGTAGTAAGAATACAAATTTTCAAGGAAATTTGCATGTAAAAAATGTTTTCCTTGATTTCTTGTATAACAATTTTTGTTTCAAATTTTTGTTTCTGAAAATTTGTAATCTTACCAAATTTGTTCAATTTTCTAAATGAAAATGTGAGGAATTTTGTGTTAAAATTAACAATTATTTGTGTGAAAGTAAAATTACGTTTAAAATCACACTATATGGTAGTAAAGCATAAAATTAAAAAAACGAAGTTGTTTAGTTTTTTAATTCTGCTTTTAAATTTAAACATTGTAGTTAAATAATTCATGAATATATATTATCAATTTTCTGTTATCATGAGAATATTTTCTGTGAAAGTAAAAAAAAGTTTCCCTTTCAAAATCAACCTTTCGTTAATAAGGAAAAGAAAATTAAAAAAATAATAATTAAATCAATATTTATCTAAAAATTTTGTATAATATCATATTTTTCTACAGTGTAATTTTCTCGGGCCTGAAATATTTTCTAACAATTTTAAACAAATTTTTAAAGAAATTTTACTACTACATTTTAATAGTTTTTTCATCAATATTTGATTTAGTTGAAAAAAGCTTCTTTAAGAAAACTGCAAGTTAGGTTTAATTGATTATTGCCTTTTCAATTCACTTCGAAGAAGGTGTAGGGCACACTAGAGTGGTCCAAAAAAAGATTTTTGAGCTACAGAGCAAGAAGCCCCCCCCCCCTCTCAAAAGTTCCCATTTCTTGAGAAAGAAATTCTGTACATATTGCTAACAGTATTGGTTTGAATAATATTTATTTGCTCAAGCAGTTCTTTCATTAACTAAAAAAATGAAATAAAATAGAGCAAATACAATTATTTTTCTGACTGTATAAAGTACAGAAAGAATACATTTACAACTTTTTAATGGTTTAAACAAATATAATTTGTTTAAATAATTACTTTTACAAAAATACTTATAAAATCGTAATTAATTCTAGGTCTTTTATTTCGATATTATTTTTTTAGTTATTGAAAAATAACTACTCAAGCAAATGAAAATTGTATAAACAAATATAAATTTTTTTAAATTAGAAGAAATGTATCAAAATTATGTAATTATTCAACAGAAAATAGCAAAGGAGACCAATTTGAAAGAAAGTGGACATATCTGGCTCAATTAATGAAAATTCTGAAAATAAATAATAATTAATTGTTTAAAGAATTACATCCTATATTTAGAAAAATTTACTACTCCGAAAAATGACAAAATATTACATTTCAATCAGAAAATACTATTATTTTTTACATTTTTCAGGAATAAATAATTGCTTTCATAATTTACAATCGTTTGAACACTGGAAAATTGTTGAGAAAGTTATGGTAAATATTGAAATTGTCATATTTGGAACGCTACGGTGAGGGTGGGGGCGGGTTGCAAATTAAAATGAATAGTATTGGCTTATTTCGGCG
>NC_046664.1:115663991-115665013 GCF_010883055.1 Belonocnema kinseyi
GCCCGGATTGAAGTCTGGTACAGAGGGTTTCATTTTTGCATGCCAAGACGGTGTCATTTCCACCTTAACATACCGTCGCCACATTTTGAGCGAAGACATTCCTGATGATAGCTGCATGACGTTCCATGCACACCCCGAGCATTTAGCTCACATACTATCCAGTTTTCCAACTCACGCAGGAACGACCTACATTCAAAGGCATAATGCGGCACGAAGAGAGCTTTATTACCATCTTTGTTACTTTTACGGCATTATACTGGAATATACTGGAGCTTTATATTCTCGACAATTGTTTCTTTTGCTCACTCAAGGCCTGACATGGTTCTTCTTGACTTCGAGAAGCGAACCATGCTCGTTATCGAATTTTCGGAACAGTTGACAAAAACATCATAACCAAGGAGAATGAAAAGAAAGAGGTATCAAGACCTTATAAGGGAGTTGCAACGATTGTACCCGGAATATTCTGTTAAAATAATCGTCCTCATCATCGACGCTCTTGGAGGTGCCAAGATTTCACTTGCTAATTGCCTAAGAAGGATCCCTGCATGTCAAGAATATGCTAAAACACTTGCGGAAAAAATGCAGAAGGCGATATTCCTTGGGTCGCTCCGTGTTCTTAGGGCGCACGAGGCTTTTGCTGAATCGTCGTATTGATTCCTTTACAGACTGTAACCACTTATCTCACGGTTGTGAGACGTGGTTATGGCTGAAATTTTACCGCGATTTCGCTGGAAGCGGGTGCAATTTTTCAGATTAGCACCTGCTCCCGGCGAAATCCTGCGGTAGTCCTTATGACAAATTTTTAATTATATATATGCGTGTGTGTGTGTATAGACTGTACGTTTTCACCTCACCTATTCTCCACAATAATATTTCAAACTGGCATGCATATACCAGGTGTATACATATGAAACCGGTATTTTTTTCAAGAAAAAAACACATTTATTTCAAGAGAATGATAACAAATATTTTATTCAAAGTATGCACCCTCGCTGGCTACACATTTTGTCCACCTCTCAGGC
>NC_046664.1:115665113-115681118 GCF_010883055.1 Belonocnema kinseyi
AATTTATAATTGAATAAACATATTTTCACTTTTTAATAAAAATCGATTTTTTAACCAAAAATTGAACTTTTTAATGTTTAATTGAAAATTCATTTCCTTAGTTAAAAATTTAAATACCCGGTTATAAATTCCTTATTTTTAAATATTTTTGTGAAAATTCATGTATTTTTATCAAAATTAATCTTCTTGGGTAGAAAATTAATCTTTTCGGTTGAGAATTCAACTGTTTGAAATATTATTATTATTAAAAAATATATAATTTGGTGTTCAAAGACTCATCATTTCAGTAAATAATGTATTGATTTGGTCATACGTTTTACTATTCTGTTGAAATTTCGCTCTTATTTATTTAGAAGTAATTTTTAAACTGCAAAATTTACTCTTCCAATCATGCATGATAATTTATCTTGTTCAGTTGAAACTTCAATTATTTTGGTTTGAAAATGATTATTTTTTTGTTGAGGCTTGAGCTGATAAAAAGAAAACAGAAGTATCAGTAGTAAAACGTCTGAAGCAGGTGATTTCAAACGTATTATTTTTGAAAGGGAAAATAATTTTTTTTCAAAATTTATCGAATTCAGTTTTAACCATTCTTTTGACAATAATTAGACAAATTTCATTTTGTATCCCTCTTCAAAATTGGTTAAGTTAGATTTTAAAAACAATTCTTTCAACACTGACTCAATAAAAATCTTTTATATTTTGCTTTTTATGTGTTAATATATTATTGTTAGTTAACTTTCACGAAAAAACTGAGCAATAAAAAGAAATGCATGGTGTTCCTCAAGGAGTTTCCAAATTCAGTGAGAAATGAGATTATTCATAATTTTTGACTGAGAGTAAACAATTATTTAAGGATAATCTGAAGGAATGCGATTTTTTGAAAAATAAACCACATTTATCATGTTTGCTAATAAGTTTCTAAATATGGCTAAATTTTAGCTTTTGGAAATTTCCAAGTGAAGAGAAATGTTGCACTAATGCATTAAAGCTTCTGTAGTGGATTTGAGTAAAATATACTGCAACCTTTTTAATAGAATTTCACATAAACTTGAGCATTTATTCTCTCATTTTCCAGTAAAATAAAATATCGTTTACTTTAAAAAAATTTTGGTTGAATCAACCAGAATTCTGTTTAATTCAACTAGAATAAAGTGTTTAATATGCCCTTTATATAAATTCTGGTTAAAAGTATCTGATGTTTCTCGTTTACAATTTTCTGGTTAAAGTTACCAAAAATTCGGGTAAATGTAACCAGAAGTTCTGGCAAGGTTAATCAGAAATATTTATTAGACAGTTTTCTGGGAGCTTACGAATATAACGTTCTGGTCAATACAAACAGATATTCTGGTAAACTTATCCAAATGTTTTGCTAAACTCAACTAGATATTCTGGTAGATGTGAATTTTCGACTATTGAATTTCGATACTCTTCTACCTTCATAGAGTTTTTCTAACCCCCTCTGAAATTAAAAGGACTACATGTTACATTTCCCCAAAGAAAATAATCCAACAAAAGTTTCCGACAACAAAGTGCAGCAACTGTATTCCGCTTCGATATAATGTCGCCTCACTATAATCTATAGGTGAATATACATAGTAATAAATGGCGACAGATACAACATTCCGAGCAAAAGTAGCGTATTGTTGATGCGTTCTGTCTCTGAAACTATTCGTTAAGACTATTTTGTTCGTGATTTTACATCATATACATGTAGATCACTTGGTTAACACTCACATTTTTGAACTTTCACTTTATTAATTCATTTTCATAATGTTAATATTGTACAGAATACTTTTTAAAGACACCCATAAAATCTGTGCCTGGTTTGGAAATATTCCCGTAGCACTGATATTTAGACAGATAATGCGCAATTTCTTCTTATAAGACAAATAAATTCACGTTTTACTATAATCATTTATACTTATATAACTGAAAATACAATTAAAAAATCACGTTTGTTCGAGAATCGGAGATTTACGCCAAAGCGTCAATTGACACAACCAGCAAAATGGCATAAGACAACAAAAGACAGATTTCTGGAAATCGACAAAAGTTCGCACTTCTGTTAACAGAAATATTGAACACAACAGTTTTAACCAGAAAAAATCAACCACAGTTCATTCACTAGAATTTTCTAGTCATATTAACTATAATTTCAGATTAAAATACCTACAAATTTTTTAACCAGACCTCCGTCGGCTGGAGGGATTCAACCCGTCACTTAAGACAGCTTTCTGGCGGATCCTCAGGCACGATAGGCCTCAGGAAGGCCTTTTATGTTTTTGGACAAGTCAACTTGAAAGTTGCCAGTCAGGGGAAGAAGGAGCCTGTCGGTGGACAGGAAGATCGGAATCAGACCTAAATGACTGCTCCCGATTTAACCATTTCTTAGATTAACTTGCATCATAGCAAAGACGCGGATCTTAAAGGATCTTAAAGGAATAAGAATAGGAACTTAAAGGATCTTAAAGGAATAGGAATAGGATCTTCAAGGAATAGGAAGGATAGTCATGGGATCGGCTTACTTTCCATATGGCAGTGATACAAATTCACCACTGGTGTAATACTGCAAAGTTAAGGGGTCTTCCTCTTCTGCTGGGGTGCGATGCTAACTCCCACCATACTTTGTGGGATGGCACGAACATCAACTCAAGAGGTAGTGACCTACTGGAATACCTAATCACCACTGAGTTAGATATTCTTAATACGGGGTACACCCCGACGTTTCGTAATTCGGTCAGGGTGGAAGCTATTGACATTACTCTCTGTACCGGTAGTTTCACAGATAACATTAAGAAGTGGAGAGCCTCAGATGAACTCACTCTCTCATATCACTCACTGATAGAGTTCGTTTTGGAATTCGCTGTACCCATCGCCCCTAAACGGGTCAGAAATCCCAGAAGAACGGACTGGGGTCAGTTTTCCACAGAAATAAGAATTGCATTTTCAGGGGTGCCCAGGTGAGTTCGAGACGTGGATACCCTGGAGATGGCGGCCGAGATTTTCACGGAAGTCATCAAATCTACTTATGACAGTAATTGTCAACCTTCAAAAGTCCGAAAGGCTGGAGAGACACACTGGTGGAATGCAAAACTCGAAGAGCTTCGCAGGGAAACCAGAGAGAGGTTGAGACGCGTCAGTTCTGGCAAAACGAAGGAACTATGGACTTCATTTACATCGAAGAGGGATTGGTATAAAAGTGCAATACGTAAGGCAAAGCATGAAAGCTGGACCAACTTTTGCACTTATATCGAGAAAGGAGTAGAGGCGGTCAGACTGGATAAGCTGCTTCCTCGAAATCCGAATGCTATTCTCGGGACACTAAAATTGCCCAGCGGGGGATACTCAGAGTCTGATCGGGATACCTTTGCTTACCTGATCAAGGCACATTTTCCGATCTGTACAAAGTTAGGAGAAGAGGGGACGACACCACCGAGGCAATTCAAGCCGCATGTGGCCCAACCGGGCCCGAAACGGCGGCTAGCTAACGAGATTGTTACCCCAGCCAGGATCCAGTGGGCCCTGAAGTCCTTCATTCCTACAAGTCTTTTGGTTCGGATAGCATATATCCAGTCCTCTTACAGAGGGCTAGTCAGGTCATCATTCTGCTAATCGCGAGACTTGCTAGGGCTCTTCTGACGTTGGGTTATGTTCCGGCGGCATGGAGAGGTGCGAGAGTACTCTTTATTTCAAATGCAGGCAGGATCTGTACACTTTTCCTTAAAAACAGTGGAGGGACTCGTGGACAGATATATCCGCGATAAGGTCTTGTCAAGTAGCCCTCTTCACAAGCAAGGACACGCATATAGGGCTGGTCACTCGACTGAGACAACCCTAAGCATAGCATTTAACCTAATTGAAGGACAACTAAAGCAGCAAGGTCTCGCGATTAGAACCTGAATGGACACCGAAGAAGCCTTTAGCTACACCTCTGGAGAGGTGATCAGTGCGGCCATGATCGCACAAGGTGTGCCTAATGCAGTCGTGCAATGAACCTGCCATATGTAGGCCAATGGGAATCTAACTACGACTAAGGGTGATACCACTTTATGTAGAACCATTGGCTCGGGATGTCCGCAGGGAGGTGTTTTATCGCCCTTTCTGCGGTGCCTGGTAGTGGATGAACTGCTTTATCTACCCTCGAGTCAGGGCCACCATGTTATAGGATATGCGGACGATATACTAGTGATCTTGCGCGGTTAGCATCTGGATCCGCTCTTCGGAGTAATGCAGCAAACATTAAGAATAGAAGATTCATGGTGTCAGAGGACTGTACTATCAATCAATCTGAGTGAGTAGTGTGAAGTCCGAATGGAAAGAATCAGGGGACTGATTCTGAGGGGTATCACTAGCGCCTCGAAGTCAACACCCACGATGGTCCTGGGGGCACTAATCGGTTTAGTGCCCCTTCATCTCACCATAAAGGCTGTGGCTGACAAGGCGGTCTGGAGATTAAATATGTTAAACGATAGCAGTATCTCGACCGTTATGTGGATACCAATCGATATCGCGAGGAGGCCGACACTGAGCATGCTCAGGGACAAAATTTCCACATGTCGCTACCTTTTTCACAAGAAGTACCGAGTAAGTCTATGCACGAAATCGAAATGGGCTAACGGTGAGATACACCTGTCCAGTGATGGAGACAACTGGTTTACAGATGACTCCAGGAACAAGGAGAGCGCTGGAGCAGGTGTATATCGTAGAAGGAACGGAATGGGTTTCACAATTCCGGTGGAGCCCTACGCAACAGTTCTATAATCTGAGATTATGGCCTTGCTTTAGTGCGCTTATAAAGTAATGGAGTATGGCGATAAGAGAAAAATTCGCATCTGCTCAAATAGCAGGGCTGCTATCATGGCTCTGAATGGAGCAACGACCACGTCGCTACTAGTATGGGATTGCTTTGAGGCACTGAATAAGCTGGCGACAGAAAACCGAGTCACTCAACTGGATCCCTGGACACAGTGGCATCAGGGGCAATGCGATATCGGACAGGCTAGCAAAGCTAGCAGCAAATGAAAATTTTACTGAACCTGCGCCAGTTGTAGGCATTTCCCTCTGTCGTCTGTGCGTAAGGGACAATGAGACTTACACTCATATTCTCTGTCACTGTCCTGCGATTGCAGGGAAACGTGTAACATATACGGGCATATAAATTTAATTTTGTTTCAATTAAAAGAAATAAAAATTACCTGTTCTTTTTATCTTGTGAAAAAACCAAGAATATTAATTTTGAAGTCAAACATCTGTCAATAGTTTATGTTAATTTTTTAAAACAATAATGACGTATGGCATCAAATTAAATTAAAATGTAGCGAAAAGCATATGATAGAAAATGCTCATAAAAATTGTAGAGGCTTTTTTTAATAAAAAACTACATCTTAATTGACAGGAATCCTTACAATGTTTTTGGACAACGACGAACATATAGTTTAGTAGACAAGAGATATACATTAAGGTGGTAAATTCATGACTCGAATGAGGAAAGCGCCACAGCAACTGGAATTTTAACTTGGTTTCGTTTTACTTGTGAAAGGTCTGTACTAAAATTTCCAACTCTACAATCTCTTTTATATTCCGAAACCCTAGTTTTTAAGCCTCTACCTGTTTCACCAATATAAACTTTTTCCCAACAATTGCATTTAATGAGATATACAATTCCAGACAAATTTTCGTTACTATCGACATCTTTTGGATTAAGTAAAATTTTTTAAAGAGAGTTTTGATTACTGAAGTAAACATTTATGTTGAATTTTTTTAACAATCTTCGTAACTTTTCAGAAAGGCCTTGAACATACTGTAACGTAACTTTTAAATCCGATTTTTCGTACGTGTCAACCCAGCTATTTTTCTTACTGGAAGCATTATAGATTTCATGAATTCGCCCTCGAATAATATTGTTCATAAAAGAAAGCGGATCATTATTTTGAACTAAAGTAATTTTAATTTGATCCAAATTTTCTTTCCTGAAACTAATATCACTCGATTGTATGCATCTATCGATTAAACCTTTTATAAGGCCGACCTTCAATTTTTTTAAAGCTCTTGTTTCAACGTCTTCAAAACCCAAATTTGAAACCATAGGAGACAATGGTGAACCCATAGGACAACCATGTAATTGTTCATAATATTTTCCATTGAAAGAGAAAATCATGTTATTAACAACAGTTCTAGTAGCGAGTAAAAATTCATTTTTTGTTATTTTAGATAAATTCTCATTTGGTATTAGTTTTTCTTCGATACAGTCTATTGCTAGATCTAATGGAATGTTATCAAACATTGAAGCAATGTCCAATGACACTAAGGAATGTTTTGAAGGAACTTTAATTTTATTTAAAGTGTCCTTTAAATCCCAGCTATTTTTTAACCAATTGTTTTGTGTTACCTGAAACTGTTTTTAAAACATTAGAAATGTATTTGGCTAAGTTATAAGTAGGAGACCCAGTTGTGGAAACAATTAATCTCCATTTCAAATCTGGTTCGTGCACTTTTGGTAGAGAATAAGATTTAGCTACAGTACTATAAGGCGTTTTTAATTTATAAGTTGTTTGTTCATTTATTAATCTTTTTTTCTCCCATCGAGTAGCTATATCATTACATTTTTCTTCTGTTGTTGGAACAAGGCTGGTTTTTATCTTTTTATACAAATTATCATTGTTGAGCATGTTTTCCACAGTCTTATTATAATTTTTCCTATTAGCTGCTACCATTATGTTGTCTTTATGTGCATTTAAAAAAACCAAATTTTTATTAGCCTTTTGAAAGTTATCAACAAGGTCAAAAGTTTTCTCAAGGTTCTTAAAGTTATTATTTCGATTATGGTTTGAGATTAGTTGAGTAACTGCTTTTCTGATGCTAAGTTTCTGATCTTCATGTTCTACATTTTTTAAACAATTTTCTGTACTAGCAACTATGTTTTTAATAGGTAACTTATTGACATTAAAAGGAATACCAAATTTGTCACCCTGTGCTAAGGTTTCAGCAACCTCATCGAGGATTTCAACATTTGAGATATTTTTGAAACAGTTTTTCAATTTTAATTCTCTACATAGATCTGTCTGTGTTAAAAACTTGTTTTGCATTAAATTGTACTTGTTAATACATTCCTGTCTTTTTTATACTTTATGTTCTTTAAACACCATTCTTGTAACTCTAAGAACCTATTAATCAATCCATCATTTATGACTCTTTCTATTTGATATTTTAAATAATACGAGAAATTACTTAGTTTTTTAATCTCTTTTACTGTGTTTTCAGTTTCAATTTTTAGCACTTTGTTTGAAAATTGACTTTAGTTTTATGAAATTTTGAAATTAAACTTTGATTCAGATTATATAAATTATACTTGTTCATACAATTTTGTATATGTGCCGGAAGCAAGGCATTGTTTCTACATGTAATTAAGAACGTACATTGTTCCTTAAGAATAACCAATCTTTTACTGGTGTTCATGCAATTTCCTATCTGTTTCCTCGTGGTATATGTTAAATATGTGTACAATAAAATGAAGTGCGCCGTAGTTTTGAGAGAGCCTGGGTGTTAGAAAAATCCCAGAATTTGAAAAGCATTGGTACGCACAAGAGGTTTAACACTTCATGAAAATGGGGCCTCAAGAGTGGGAGGTTTTGGGCATCGTGTGGTTGTTGTGCGGTTAGCGTTTAGAATAAGGAAGTATCGGTTGAGCATCGAAGCGAGCAACATTGTCAAATAAGATAGAAACGCGCGGGGTCTCTCATATTTTAGCCTTCAAGTCTTGACCCCTTTTTCTTCTCTTATGTTTTAATAAAGTGTGAAGTTTAAGTCTGAAATTTCTTGATTCAATAACAATCCTCTTTTCCCAAGTATTGAATAAAAACATCTGGCGACCGTGACAGGATTTGGGTTATGTCTGGGCAGACTGCTCTCATCAGATCACTTGATTGCTTTATAAAAATGCGTCCGTGACTGATGATATATACCGGGATAGCCCCGTGCAAAATGATCAAATAAAAATCCAACTCTAACCAAAAATGCCTTCCACATGTTGGACAGTATAAGTCTGTGACAACATTTCAAACATAGGGAATAATAGCGGATTTTGCTGTGTAAATGTGAAATGTTTGAAGTGCGCGCGACGGCATGTGGAGTTTATGTGTTTTAAAGAAGACAACCGCGCGGACGCGTCAAACGGCTAGACAAAAAGTTCAGTGAGTGTAGGGAATATACAAGAACAGTGCAATTTGGCTTTGTCAGCCGAGGTCCCGACGACGTTCATGCAGAAGCTGAAATTAAGAGTACGTAATGATTCGACTGAATTGATAGTGCGTGCAGTGATAGATACAGGTTCACAGAATTCATACGTTTTTAGAGAAGTTGCCGATAAATTAGAGTATCAACTGCTAGCGAAACAGGACATGGTGCATTTACTTTTCAGCGATAACAAATCTGGCATCACGACGCATAACAAGTATTTGATCCGCGTCGGCAACTTAGCTGGTAGTCACTGTTGTGATTTCAAGCAATGTATGAAAAGGCTATTTGTGCAGATGTGCCATCGGTGACAAAAGGAAGCTGGCTGCAAGGACTGGAAAATATGTGCATGAGTTTAACAGATATTTGCAGCGAAGAAAATACTGTGGCTATTTTCGTCGGGGCAGACGTAGCCGGTCTGCATGTGCTAGAAAGTGGATTAACGGCAGTAGAGACTTACCTGGGTTGGACACTGATGGGTAAAGTGCCAAAGAAAGAGCCCACAACAAACCGGCGAGGGAATCTAGCAGTGTCCACTATTTCTATGTTTACTCAGAATGTAGCAGCAAGACATAGAGGTGGAAGAAGCGTTCAGGGAAAGTGTCGTTAAGAATCGTGAAGGTCGCTATGAAGTGAAGTTACCCTGGCTTGAGTGTCATTCATATCTTAAAGACAATAAAACTATGGCTGTGCAGAGATTAGAACCTATGGTGAAAAAGTTGGAAGTAGCCGAAAAATATGAACAGTATGACGGCATTTTTCAGGAATGGCTGAGAGAAGGGGTTATAGAACGTTTCCCTCCGGAAAAAGAGGCTTGTTATAAGAGGATTGTTATAACTTGTGGATGAAACATTTTCCAGGCTTACAATTCGAAATACACCAGAAAAAATGACCAGACCCAGGAGTCGAAATTAGAAATATAGTAATTTTTATTTTAATTTTTTATTCCTGAGCCTCATAGATTTTTTTCTAGCATATTTCTATACATAAAAATTCCAGATAATCTGAAGAATATTCTAAAATCATCGTCGCATTTTTAAGGAACATTCGACGACCAGCACGAGGCCAATATACGACGCGTCGGCAGGCTTTCCCTCTCTCAACAGATGTCTGGAAAAAGGACCGAACCTCATCGAACAAGTAGCAGATATATTATTGCGCTTCAAACAAGGCAATATTGGCGTAATGGCGGATATAAAAAAGGCTTTTCTGCAGATTAGTGTAAACCCGACGGAACGAGATTTTTAAAGATTTTTATGGTACGACGCTAGAGCTAAGATGATTATTTATCGGCACTGCGGATTAGTTTTTGGTGTATGCACTAGTCCGTTTATTTTAGGAGCAACGGTTAATCTACAATTAGATGATTATTTAAAATCGATTGAGGGTGACAATAGGTTCGAAAAATCTAATTATTTGAATGCTTTAAATCTTAAATATAGGTTTTATGTAGATAACTGTGTAACCAGCGTGAATAGTGTAAAAGATTTGTATAGTTTTACGCACGATACAAAACAGTGATGGAATCAGGTCTTTTTGATTTGCGCGTTTGGGAGCACACCAATGATGGCAATTCTCAGAATTTAAGTGATCTTCTCGGCTTGCGGTTGGATAAACAGAAGGACACGCTATCACTTAAGGTGTCAGGTTTAGAAAAATTAAAGCTCGCGATAGTTACAAAGAGAAATATTTTGTCCGTTGCTCAGCTTCTTTTTGATCCGCTTGTTTGCCGGTCTCGCTTGGCCCGAAAATTTTATTTCAAGATGCTTCGGCAGCTAAATTAACGTGGGATGAAGATGTCAGCGAGAATATTAAAAAAGAAGTTCGTGAAATAGATTGAGGAATTAAAAAACCTTGATAAGGTCAAGGTGCCGCGTTGTATGATAGGAGTGATTTACACAGATGCGTATGTGAGTATTCACACATTTGTTGACGCGAGTAAATTAGCTTATGCCGCAGTGATTTTTATCAGAGTACGAAGAGGCTCGGAAATTTAAGTGTATATTGTCGAAGCAAATACTACAGTTGCACCTGCGGTTAAGAGCAATACGAGTAAATCGACGAGTATTCCACGACTAGAATTATCAGCAGCAACGATTAGCGCGAGATTAACGAGTCAAGTTTTAAATGCGTTAGATTTTAAAGGCGCGAAAACTTATTATTGGACCGATTCGTCGACAGTAGTCGCGTGGATTAACAGACAAGATAATTGGAGTATTTTTGTTTCAAGTAGAGTAACAGAGATTAGGGATATTTCTGAATCATTTACATTCTACATTTCAAAATTTTCAAAATAAATGAAATAAAGTAAATTTTCAAAATAATTGTTCAATTTCAAACAAAAAATATGAATTTTTAACGAACTATCAATTCTTATCCTATTGGTTCACTTTTCTACAGAATTTGCGAATTTGTATGCCAAAAAGTCAAATTTTATACAAAAAAATTTATTATTAACCAAATAATTAAATTTTTAATCAAAACCATTTATGTCAAACAGAAGAATGCAGTTTTTACAATTTCATGAAAATGCAATGATTTTCAAATTTCGGTATCGGCCATTTTAAATTTTGAAATTCTGAAACTAAATTCGAATTCAGCGGTTCCAAAAACGTAAAGATACTCAGTTTTATAGAAATCGAACCATTTTCAAGCTTTTACATTTAGGCTTGATCCTTACTATTTCTCAGGTGCCAATTTTCGGACGGCGAAAGGCACAGGCCGATTCACGAATAGTCAATGCAGTGTTGCCAAATCGCCGATGAGGGAACATTTGCAGGATACCTGTCATTCAAGTTATATACGATAAACATGTCAACGTGCAGGCCGTATCTGAAACTATGGCAAAACTAGCGCCGGTGATATATACACGAAATAGATAGGCGATAATGCGAATAAAGGATGAACGTTGTCACCTCAGTATTTCAAGGCGACAATTCGCATATGGAGTACAATGTGATTTCTAATCAACGTTAAAAAACTCGTTATGTACCTGAAAATGCTTATAACCTGTATTAAGTTGGATACATTTTGTTGCAAGTTGAAAAAAAGCAAAATTGGTGTCAGGTTATACAAAAGTCACAGTCATTAACCCGCAGATTTTCAACAATGTCATTGATTGATGAAGATTATTTGACGAAAATGACAAATCTGCAGATTAATAATGATAATTTTGAACAGATTAAGATTAAAATATACTGACCCCATCAACTTTAAGTCTTATGTCTCGTCCAGCTGCACCTAATAAAGCCCGAAGTATGGAAGTGGCTGTTCCCGTTTGCCTGGAGGCGACAAGATGTACGGCTGTTTGATGCCTCGGCTACAATATAAATATACAATTATAATATATGATAATGTAATACAATATCATATAATACTTTGAAGTTTTTCTTATTTTAAATCCCGCATATGCGGTTTTTTAAATTGCGCAGTTCCGACACCTCCCACTACGGTTCCTGTACGGACTGCACGGTCCTGCTCCCTTCAGTGGCTGACTAATTAAAAAGAGTTTTAAAGAGTAGGAAGCCCTCGTTCATTTTAATTTAGTATTTTAGAATGACGTCATGGGAATAAAGACAAGTTTTTGAAGAAAATATTCGAAACGTAAAAATAAGTCATAATCATACGAATAGTAATATTTTTCAAATGTATTTTTTCTCTACCAGATTAGAAAGTACAAACTTTTAATATTACATCAATAATAAATTGTTTGAAGAAGTAAGATATTTCTTAGATTCAATTTAATTAATTTTGTATACGTAGCGGCTAGATATGCCAGCGTTGTTTGTAGTGCTCTCTCATATATTCGGTATATTAAGTTTTTTTTTGGCGTTTGAGTGTGAGTCTTAATTGAACAATAAAGTTTACATCGAGCACTTCCTTGTGCCACAATAAATTTACACCGCGAGTTAACAACATTCGCGTGCGACGCAGATCAATTCTTCTAACCTCAAAAACTTTTTGGAGCACATTTCCACTATGGGACCTAGCGGAGGTCTCTCAATATCTGAAAAAATTTGTCGGGGTTGCAAATGAGAAGTCGTTGACGATGCCCAATGTCCCGGGTGTAATCTCTCTTATCATCGCGATTGTGCGGATCGTGCAGGCACCCATGACAATGGATCCGTTGCAAAATGCTGTAAACCTAGATCTCGTACACCATCTGAGGCACCTTCAGACTCGACTCGATTATATGGCTATGATATTGAGCGTATTATCACTAATGCGATAACGACAATTGAACCTCAAATAGGTGCTGTATCGAAAAAGGTCGACTATCTGGGATAAAAGATTGACAATATATCAACTAAAATGGATGGAGCACTTGAGACAATTACTGCAACAGAGGAAAGAGTTGAAGGATTATGTGACAGAATGACAACAGTTGAAGGTATTTTAAATAAATTACAAACCGAATTTCCTTCGCCATATTCACATGATGATACATCCCTCGCTCGTAAATGCATAGCCGAAATTAAACAAAAGAACTCTAGGAAAAACAACCTGATATTGTTTGGATTAGTAGAACAAATATCCACGCTGTCAGAAATAAATTATGCATTTGGTTTATATAATTTACTCACTGAGCTCCTTCCTGATTTTTTGGTTGTTAATCCACGATCATTTAGAATTGGTCATTATTCATAGACCAAAACGACTCCTCGACCAGTAAAACTTGTTTTCGAAACGGAAGGAGCAGCTCCAATGTACATCCGCAATTTCCTTGCAGCCAAAAATTCCCCGAAACCGGTATAAAACTGAAGCACATGTGGATTGCACCAGACAGGACAAAATTACAAATTCAGGAAATCGACGAAGTGAAGAAGGAGTTGACATCTCGACAAGGATCTCCAATAATTGTGAATTCAAGGAAGAACGTAACCTCAACGAACCAAGCTGTCAAGCAACACTCAACGCAAGCGTAACTATTCCCACATGTAGTCTTAGGGGGTCTCAGTCTAGAGATCAGCTGTTTTCGATTTATTATCAGAATGTCAGGGGCATAGGCACTAAATTGCACCTATTGCGACAGTCAGTTTCGTCATGTTCATATAATATATTAATTTTCACTGAAACTTGGCTAACGAAAACAATCAATTCTATTGAGCTTGATATGACTGACTTTGACACTTTTCGAGATGATCGAAGTGTTGATACTAGCGATACTTTACGCGGTGGTGGAGTGCTGATTGCAGCCAAATATGGCTTACGTGGTGTGAAACTTTATACAAATAAGAACTCGTTTAAAAATGCTTTTGTTAAATTGTCAGTAGGCTCCTGTCACATTATCGTGGGAATTTTTTATATCTCGCCAAATTATAGCTTAGAAAAATATACTAGCATGTGTGAAATAATCGAAGAAGTGGCCTTCTCCTTCCCCGAAACGAAAATATATATTTTTTAAGATTTTAATTTACCATATTCTAAGTGGATTAATGAAATTGTAAAGGGGCCTACTTGTGTACCGAGTGAAGGGTCACTGTGAATTCATTGTGACATAATTTTCATAATTTCTGATACACTTGATTACTTAAATTTCTTTTGAGGTTAATAGTAATAGAAATGAATACGAATCATTTTTAGATCTAATTTTTACAAATTTTAATGAAACAATAGTAACCATAACAGTTCACCCCATACTACCGGTAGACAAATACCACCGACCTCTCACATGCGGTTTAAGTTTATCAAAATCTGCCCATAATTCAAGTTTGTACAATGACAATTTTGACAAATTTGATTTTAAGAGAGCTAATTATGGCGAATTTTTTAACTATCTCAGTAACGTGCACTGGTGCTGTCTGCTTTTTGATTTGACAATCGACAGTACGCTTGATATAATTTATACGCATTTATTCTTATCATTTGAATAGTATATCCCTTTGCAGATTATCAAAGCGTCCACTTACCCTCCGTGGTTTAATTGCAAACTAAAAATTTTAATTCAATCTAAAAAAGCTGCGCATATTAATTATAAACAAACTAGTACTAGTCATAAGTCGAATTTGTAATGAGGCAAACTTATATGGATCAGATCTTGATTTTTTTGACCCGTCAGCAACGCACTTCAGAACAGAGCTTTACAGAACTATAACCAACCTGGCATACGTTTTTCTTATATGTTTTGGCTTTAGTGTTAGATTTAAGATACACTTGAAATTGATAATTTGTAAATTGATCACTGTACAAAGGTCTTGTCCATTTATTTCGAAGAAATGAATAAATAAGTGACAATTTGTTTTAAACATTTACCTGTATTATTGTTAATGATATTCATTGATTTCAAAAAGATCCGCGCATTTTGGTACATACGCCGTTGAAAAAATTGCTTATAGCATGCGCATCGATGCAAGGCCAGGGCAACCAATAAATGTTGCTTGACAATGACAACCGAACGACTTGCGGCCTCTAAATTACCGAATCTTTACGTTTCGCGACCCTTGATATAGGCGCGACTTCAGTCACTGAGAAAACTATATCACATAGATTACAATATATAACGTAATTCCTGAGCTATATATTGTAACTATCGCATTATAATAGCGCAAAATCGTGATATCGTACATTGAAAGTTTTTACATTATATATCGCATAATTGTGCAATATATAACGTCAGAATTTGAGTTTATTACGCTATCACATTGTATTTCTTCATTTGTGATCTCGCGAGGGTTAAAGTAGTGAGCAAGCGATCACAGAAAAAATTAAAGATAAAGTTTACACCGATTCCAGGTGAAAGATTCACCCGAACAAAAAATAACTTTGCCAGATAAAATTTATATGAATCGAAGATAATTTTCGATTTTAATCTTTCCTGGATAATCTTGCGCCTTATAATCGCTCCATTTTTATTCGAGGTGTAGCGACAATTACGACGCCAGTGCTGTCTACCGTCGTTTAACTTCATTAAATTTGAGATAAATGGGGATTCCCATCTGTCAGTTAAATTTTACGCTTCTGTTAAATGGTATTACATAAGTTCTAATTCGTCTAAAATAATGTGATTTATTTCGGAAGAGACTTATCAGTAAAAAAAATTTGTTGTGTGTTTTCTGTTGTTGATTCTACAGGCTTTACCGAAATTTGCTCACTTCAGCGCGACGCAGTCAACGAGTTCAGAATTATTTTACTAACCTCAGTGAAACTTTAAACGTAATATGTCTAATCATTAACCGTTGCCGGTCTTACCTGCAACAAATTTTTACTTTTCTCTGTGATTGTTTTAAATCTGGTGTCCAGATTTTCAGCTGGAATTCACTCATACTTTGCCTTTTTCCTATCGCTGCTAAGGACGCCGTAGCAGACGAAAGCAAAAAAATTTATCTTAATTTTTTCTGTGATATTAATGCATTATAATATCGTATAAAGCTCCGGGACCTGATTGCACGTTCTCATATTGCGCTTTCTTGCAATATATAGGTTTTGCGAAATTATTGTGCGATATCTTTTTCTCCGTGCTGTACGTGATTTGGGGGATTACTTAACTTTAGACTGAGTAATTGGGTTGATATATGACCCCATTCGAAGTTTAAAGTACTATCCTGACTACACGGAAAAAAGTACACTGTAAGATGTACAATTTCGAACAGTAAGCCTGAGGTTTGAAGCGTAACCATTGTTAAATATGTAGTTTCCACAGTATTGAATGCAGTGCGAACCAGTAATCCGTAAGTATACGAGGGTGGATTGATAAGTTTCCGGCCTGACCAAGAAAAACAACGTTTTTAAGAATTTTTTTTTTTTATTTCTCAACATAATCTCCTCCAAGGC
>NC_046664.1:115681218-115702962 GCF_010883055.1 Belonocnema kinseyi
AAGCTATCTAAGGATGGTACTATAGAACGCCACCTCAAGGTAGGCCTAGTGGCGCCATCTCTTGGTCAGGCCGGAAACTTATCAATCCACCCTCGTACTAGTCGAAATACCATTTGTAGCAATAAATAAAGCTACATTGAAGTTACAAACATTAAACTTTAATATTGCAGAGTGAAATATCATTGGTACACGCTGTTGAAATTACTGATCCACATTGTAATGTTTCACTTACAAGCTGGTAGACGTTACGTTTTCTCATTGTGAATGAAAAATGGTGAATTATACAGTTTACAACATGTAAGCTATCCCCAATACAGGGCCTCGCCCCGCAGCAATTTTGAAGTGTGAAATTATAACACCTTTTTTTTCATACTGTTTCAAGTGCTAACTGAGAGTGATATATGTACAGTGTATACTGAGGAAATAAATGTTACTGGGCCAGATTATAATATCTCCACTTTCAAACAGTGTTATTCGGTGAGTGAGATTTGTTGTATTTTTTACGATATTAAGTTTATTTTTAGAGTTAATTATGAATTAATAATTATGTTTCTTATTAGAAATAAAAGATGTATTGAGATTATAATAAACTTCATATCTGCCGTACTAAGGAAAATCATACATAAGTGACATTGTCGTTTAGGGGGAATATAACATTTTCCGTTATAAGAAAATAGACCGTAATTATGAAGCCAGTTACGTAAGCTTTTCCTTAGTACGGGTGTGTAAAGTTCTAATGTTTCGTCTTTATGAGATTTTCTGCAATTGAAAATTATTCAATTTATCGACATCGCTTATTTCAAAGCTATTTTCGGTTTCCTCATTATTTAAATGAATGTTTAAAGTCACGTAATTTCTCAGTTTGAGTGTGTGATGATAGCCTTGTCGCTTGAGAAAACCAGTGTGCAAACAGCAGTGAATCACGACAGATCGTTGTCCGATCTTTTCGGATCAGTAAAGTGATTAAATCAATAAAGACATTAAATCTTACATCTTACAAAAATGCCTATAAAAGAGTGAATGATCTGTGTGGTTCTCAAAATTGGTCTTAGCCTGCCAAGTATTCTATACTTTAAAAAAAACTTGAACTATTCATTATTTCTAACGATTCTGCTCTGTCTATTACTGATCTGGCAAAATTAATATTTATAAACATAAACATTAAACAAAATGGTCCTTCGAGCCGGATAGAAGATCGTGAAAAAACATTCAAAAGTGTAAAATTAATACAGAAAAGACCAAAGTGAGAAATTCTATTAAGTGAAGCCACAGGAACTAACTGAAAAATATGACGGCTTAAGGTCACATAGCAAGGATATAAGCTAGTGACAACATCTTCGCACGTACTGTAAAGCAGTCATCCTTCTGCAAACAGTCTGTACTGTACTCTTTTATGCTGTCATTCTTCACTGGATCGGTCTTTCATTATTCTTTAACTGAAGAAAAAAATAACAGGTTTGCCAGCTGATATTTGGATGATTGTCAACAAATTTAATTCTAGACTTCCTCGATTTCTAACCTTCTCCAATTGTAAGATGACAACTTTAATGTACCCATAATTAGCAAGGCTCGTTCTGGCAAACAAAAAATAATAATTCAGACCGTAGTCTTTCAGAGATGATTTATTGACATTTTATTAATAATTATGCTCTCGCACACTCAATTTTGCTCGCCTTGTCAGAGCACTTTAAAACTAAAGTAAGTCAGTTCTTTAGTTTACAAATTAAGACTTTTTAATTTTTGCTGAATTATCAGCAACTGTCAATTGAAATTTCTCCTTTTGTTAAAATGAATGCAATAATTCTGAGTTATCAGAGATTTCTCAGGCGACTCTGCGCTTTGAAACCAATTCTAAGAAAATTGGAAAAGCCAATCTAACAGTGGCTACTGTCAAATAAAGGATAGAACGTCTTGACCAAAGCTGCAAGAATTGTGAAACCCTGAATCTGGAAATTAAAGCTGTAACTACGTCAGCTGAGCGTGAAAAATTGGAATATTTCACTAAGTCTAAATATCTCGCTATTCAAGATGCTTATCTCAATGCACGAGATTTTTTATATAATTAATTGGTCTTACCTACTCCTGAAACTGAGGCTAATGAAAGTTTAAATCAGTCTCAAATTGTTCGTCATGATTCCTTGCCTGTTAAACTTCCTCAGATTACTTTACCGGAGTTTTCAGGAGACTACAAGGATTGGGAGAATTTTCGCGATTTATTTAATGCTTTAATAATTCAAAATGATTCCTTGTCAAATGTAACAAGATTACACTATTTGAAATTGTCCTTAAAGGGCGAAGCTGAAGGTTTTTAAAGACATGTTTCGATAACTGATGCTAACTTTATCTCCACTTGGGAGTCGCTACAGATCAGATTTGACAACAAGAGAGCTTTAATCTCAACTCATTTACAAACATTTATCAATCTTCCTAATGTGTCGAATAATATTCTGGAAGACTTAAAAAACTTAAGCGATAAATCAAATGAGTCATTGATGGCTCTCAAAAATCTTTAATAATTAACAGAACATTGGAGTGATTTACTTAGTTTTGTAATGGTAAAACAGTTTGATATTCGTACTCTCAAGGAATGGGAGATGCATATTGGTTCTAGCACTGATTATCCTACTTATCAACAACTTGACTCATTTTTGAAGACTCGCATACTTATTTTGGAGGCTATTAAAGCTTCAAAACCTGGTGCAAGTTCTCAAGAAAAGAGTAGGGCTTCAAAACAATCGGGAGTTAGGAGCCACAATGCAGCTTCTAGCTCAAAGTGTCTCCTTTGTAAGGATTATCATTCTTTATTCAAATGCAACCAATTCGAAGCTCTGCCTGTGGACAGGCGTAGGGAAGTTGCTACAAATAATAATTGTTGTTACAATTGTCTCACACCCGGACATCGACCTCATAATTGTGTTATTAAATTCAAATGTTACAAGTGCGGTAGGAGACATAATTTCCTGTTGCATTCCGATGATTATAATTCAAATCCCACCTCACAAATCCCCACAAATCAACCAAATTGATCCCCAATCAATTAACTCTGCATCGGTTACTTCTTAATTTGCAGTTTCAGGTTCTCTCGTGTCACAATCAAATGATCCCGGCAATTCCACCGCGAAGGTGGGGGTGCATCATGTAGCGCTTAAAGAAGCAGACGATAAAGTTTCTTTTCATTTTCTGAATAATTATCCAAATTTGTCACGCTCAACCTTACTCGCTACGACTGTTATTTTCTTCCAAGCTGAAAATGGAAGAAGTCACGGATTTAGAGTTTTGCTGGACCAAGGATCTGAATGTTGTTTTATTGCCGAGAGAGCAATGAAAATATTAAGTCCACGCTACAAAAAGGTCAAAGCAGTAGTTTATGGGGTTGGAGAAGTTAATATTGGTTCTTCAAGAAAGTTAGCAGTATCAATTTAATTCCTACAGAAAAGAACTGTCCTAAAGTCCACATCCAAGCTTTAGTATTATTACACCTTACACCATATGCTCCTCCCGTAAGATCTAATGTAAGGAATGAAGATCAATTAAAAGAGTTAGTGTTAGCAGATTCAAATCCCTTTAGCTCCCATCAAGTTGATTTGATTGCCGATAAATATGGCTCATGTTTACTTCCTGGTCTCCAACAGGGTATATTGGGTTCTCTTAATGCACAAAGTACCATTTTTGGTTGGATATTATTTGGGCCCGTGACAGTCAAAAATAAAATAGAAATTAACATTCCAGTGACAGCACATCAGGTTATTTCAGCAGAGGTCTTGCATGAAGACTTAACCAGGTTCTGCGAGTTGGAGGAAATTCCCTTAAAAAATACTTTGACTGATGATGAGATGTTTTGTGATGAGCATTTCGCCACGAAATACCAACGAACAAAAGACGGACGTTAAATGATGCACTTACCTTTCAAAAACGGTCCTCCCATAAAATTAGGTGCATCCTTGCAGAGAGCTAAGATCGTTTTGAATAAAGTACTTCATCTTTTATCAGAGAAATCGGAATTATTGTTACGATACTCCAGTTTCTTATCAGAATATGAAAGCCTTGGACACATGGAACTTCTTCAAGAAAAGGAATTGTATAGTTTTCCACAAACTGTGTATTTGCCTCATCACTATATCTCAAGAGAAAATAGTTCCACTACTATGTTGAGGGCTGTTTTCAACGCTTCTAGTTTAACTTGCAATAATTCTTCCTTGAATTATCATCTTCACATCGGTCTTAAGATTCTCAATGATTTGGCTTCAATCATTATGAATTGGAGATCACATCGCTTTATTTATATGATTGACATTAAAAAAATGTTTAGACAAATTCTAGTTGACCCTCGGGTTTGCGACTATCAAAGAAATTTCTGGATTTCTCCTTAAAAAAGGCTCGTCGCTTATAGACTTTTAACCGTTACTTACGGTACTGTCTGTGCTTCTTATTTGGCTAACAAAGTGGTTAAGCAGTTAGCTTATGATGAAGGAAATAGATTTCCTTCAGCCCAAACTATATCAGAAAATAATATTTACGTGGATGATGTTTTGTTTGGTGCAGATAGTCAGATTGACGCTAAACAGGCGCAAGCTCAAGTAACACTGTTATTAGAAGCTGGCGGTTTCCATTTGCGAAAATGGGCCGCAAATGCACCCGAACTACTGGAAGATTGTCCCTCGGGAGAACACGAACGGGCTATCGAATTTCCGTTAGCGGAGGATGCTCAGCTGAAGGTTCTAGGTTTATTTTGATATCTAAGTTGTATGAACCAATGGGTTGGATAACTCCAGTCATAATAGTGGCAAAAATTTTAATACAGGAACTTTGGCTGCGTAAATTCGACTGGGACGACAGACTACCTGATGATCTTAAAATTCAATGGTTAAATTATTATGGTTCTCTGGAAAAATTAGAAGCACTCAAAGTTCCCAGATGGATACGACAACTACAGACAAACTCTGAATTCGAGCTTCATGTTTATATTAGAATTCTTAGTGAAGATTTAAAGGAGACTCTTGTTTGCCTACTAATCGCTAAACCTAAATTAGCTCCTGTTAAATATGCATTAATTCTGCGTTTGGTGTTATGTGGAGCTGCGTTGCTAACTAAGACACTTAAGTTTGTCATGGAAACTATGTCATTGGATAAAATACCTGTTTACTGTCACACTGATTCCGTAACAGTTTTGGCTTTTCTATAAAAACATTCTTCCAATTGGCCTGTGTTTGCTGCCAATAGAGTTTCCCTAATTCATGAGCTGGTACCTCGCGCGAAATGACGGTACATTTCTACTTAAGATAATCTAGCCGACTGGGCTACACGGGGAGTCACGCCCAAAAAATTGATAAGGCATTCCTCATGGTAGCAAGGCACACTTTGGTTAACTTTGCAATCCTGAAAATGGCCTGAATATCGCCACGCATCATGTTTTGAGTTTGTTCAAAATTCCATTCAACTTGATGCTTAAATTCTCCTCTTGGCCAAGATTGCTTCGTGTAACGGCCTATTGTAAAAGGTTTAATGATGCCCTTGTTTTTAAGCACTCAAAAACAAGCTGTTATATTTTGGATTAAATTTGTCCAGGTAAATTCCTTTTCTAATGGGATAAAAGCTTTAAACGAAGAAGATAGGGTGGATCCAAAGAACTCGCTATTAAAAAGTTTGAATCCATTTTTGGATTCTAACAATCCCTTAAGGTTAGGTGGAAGACTACGGCATGCTCTTATCACTTTTGATGAGAAGCATTCTATAATTTCGCCGCGTCACTATATAAGTGAGCTCATCGCCACGCATGCTCATCTTCGATCTTTACACGGTGGTTAGCAATTAACTTTAAATACGCTCAGACAGCGTTACTGGATTTTAGGAGCTCGCTCTTTGGTTAAACGACTGATCAAAGGTTGCCTGGAGTGCACACGTAAGAGAGCGACTTTGTCTCAACAACTTATGGGGGACGCGAGCTGTCCATTTAGAAGTTTTTTCTGATTATTTATCTGCCGCTTTTCTCGCCACCTTTCAGCGATTTTCTTTAAGGCGAGGAAGACCTGTAAACTTGTACAGTGATAATGGTACGATATTTCACGGTGCTGAATGGGAATTAAAAAATTGCCTTTTGAATCTTAGACTGGATGCTAATTTGCGTAATGAGTTCGCAATTCAAGGTACTTCTTGGCATTTCATAACTCCTTCTGCTCCTCATTTTGGGGGTTTATGGGAGGCTGGAGTTAAAAGTTTTAAACACCATATAAAAAGAATTGTATGTGCACATACTCTTACATACGAAGAGTTTTATACCCTTCTTACTCGTATAGAAGCTTGCCTCAATTCCCGTCCTATTGCCCCTCTTTCAAATGATCCTGAAGACTTTTCCTATCTTACACCTGGTAATTTTCTGATTGGAGCCACTCTGACCAGTATTCCAAAACCCTCATTGGAATTTACTTTGGAAAATCGTTTCAATCGATGGCAGTTGGTGCAAAAATTTTCAGAGATTTACTGGAGTAGATGGGCTGTTGATTATTTACAGTATTTACAAAAACGCTACAAATGGTTCAACAATGAGCTAAATCTTGTGATCGGTGATATCGTTCTTGTGAAACATGATTCGTTACCGTCTTCTAGATGGTTGTTAGGCCGTATAATTAAATGCTACAAGGGTAAGGACGATTTAGTACGTTCTGTTCGCGTAAAAACTGCCATTTCGGAATACGAACGTCTGATTACTCAGATTTCTCTGTGACCAGTCAGAGCGAAAGAAGTGAGCGAAATCTAAACAACTATTATTAATTAGATTAAAAAAAAAATTATTCTGTAAACTTAGTGGATTATGGCGGGCGGCTAAGACTATTAAATTTTAGTTACATTTATACTGTGTCTTTACGGCGGGCGGCATTTTCGTTGTTGAAAAATACTCGATTAAGCATTTATTGTTTTCTTTTCATCGTGCAGTTACCACTCACGAGGTGGGCAGTACATTTAAAGTTCTAATGTTTCGTCTTTATGAGATTTTCTGCAATTTAAAATTATTCAATTTATCGACGCCGCCTATTTCAAAGCTATTTTCGGTTACCTTATAATTTAAATAAATGTTTGAAGTCACGTGATTTCTCAGTTTGAGTGTGTGATGATAGCCTTGTCGCTTGAGAAAACCAGTGTGCGAGCAGCAGTGAATCGCGACAAATCGTTTTCTGATCTCTGTCTATTCCTGATCTGGCAAAATTAATATTTATAAACATAAACATTAAACAACGGGAGATATTAATTATTACGGCAGGGATAAATAAATACACTTCAAGTGCTAATAAGGTCATATACAAGGGTCTCAATTATTTTTCTTTAGACACCCAGGAAAAAAAATCCATTCAAAAGACGACACTGTGAATTGCGTGTCTGTCATTTGGAGATTCAGAAAGTTAAAACTGAATCGGTTTGCGACTATGTGAATCGGTCATTTTCTCAAGCAGCTTCGAATCTGCCATATACTGCAATGACCATTTCAAGCAAGGTCACATTCAATCGGTTTCCTTCTTTTTGAATGAGAACGACTTTTTTAAAGTTAAGATGCCATATTTCACACGATTCTTTAAATTTATAAATTATCGACAGATAATAAGAAATCATGCGCAAGTCTACAAGGTTCTTTTTGCTATTTCAGTTCTAGATGTTGTACAGGCTTTTGCGGCATATAAGTTTCTCAAAAAATGATAACCACTAAAAGTCTTTAAAAAACCAATCGGCGGCAATCTGAAATTCCAGTGACAAATACGCAATTCAAAAGCTCTCGAAAGCCATTCAAAGGAAGTGAATGGAGTTTTGTTTTCTGAACATAAAATTTAAAGTAGCTTAATACTCTTAAAATAATATTAATTTTTAAAATCCAATAATATGATATTATGTAATTCCAAAACGACTATTTGCAATTTCTTTATATTCAAATTAGTTCAAAAAAACTGATTGAAAGGCAAACTAATCAATCACTACCCAGGAAAAAAGAACCGATAAAGATCGAGTCGGTTTGAATTGCGTATCTGTCATTTGCATTTTGAAAGAATGAAAATGTAATCGGTTGGCCATATTTTTAATCAGTCACCTGAGCGCGGTGCTTTAAATTTGCCATTCCACATTCGTTAAAATGCTTAGTGAATAGAGTTGAATGAGACTGACTCACCTGAAATAATTCTTGTGGGAATTCTACGATTCACTAATGTCGACATGAATGGGTTGAGATTCAATATGAAATGGAGTTCTTAAGAGATCACAACGAATAGTAAAAATACGATGCACACACATCAATTTTGAAAGAGCGTGAATCTGCCAATTGTATGTCACCTCAGGTTTATGTTTAACTGAGTAGAATATGCAGATTACAATTTTTAAGAATTAGTTCTTTCGGATGAGAAGCATGTGGTAATACATTTGATTAGGATAATTCTGATTAAACAAAAATTAAAGAAATTAAAGTTAAATAATATTGTTATATATTATAATTGATGCCACAATTAATTTCGAAATTTCATAATTATTTAGTTGTTATTCTCTGTTTACAATGGTTTTCAATAGATTTTTTTGTGCAAAAATCATAAGATTTATACTGAATTAAGCGTTAGTGAAATTCAATTTATTCAGTGCATATGCTAATGGCTGCAGAAAGTCCACGTGTTACGAGTGAACTCTGCAATTCTCTTATATCAATTCGCATCACAAACATCCAAATGTTTCGAAATTCAATACCCAAATTTTTGTAATGGTAATTTGTATAAAATAAAAAACGAGTGATCGTTTCTGTGAATTTAAGATTGATATCAGATAAATGTAAAGTTTCATATAACCTACAGATTGTAACTTATTCATTTTTCACTTTCAGTGATAATGAGCATTTTTAAACGTAAATTAAAAGAAAAAATGCAGTTTTTGTTGCGTAAAATATATAAATAAATTTTTAACATTCAGATGTGTGATGCAAATATGTGAAAAACAATGTCTAACAAAATATTAAAATGCATAAAAATAAATTCTATAAATGAAAGTAGACTACATGTATGCCGGGATTTTCTTAAAAGATGCCCATTTAACTAGTTCTTAATAAACAATTTAAACTATTTAAATGAAATTTGTTTTTATTAAATTAATAATTTTTTATCGGAACTATTGTTCCTCTATTGGTTAATACTGATTCATACTCGCTACTGAATGGGTACGAGCAAAAAATTACTGGTTGATTAAAAAAGCCGGTTTCTCATTCGAAACTCACTCTAACCTATGGAGGGGTATCTGGAATTCCAGTGACAAATACGCTATTCAGAAGACCTCAAAACCCATTCAAATGCAAGTGAATGGTTTTTTACATCCTGGTTATCGCTAACTATTTAACAGTGGGTGTTATTAGTCAATATTCAGTTCGATTTCAATGTTAGGTTATGTCATTACACTAAAACTAAAATATGTACATTATTTTTTCCAACTTTTTGTCTAATTCTAATGTTTTTTTTTGCATTGTATGAAACGTATTTTAGAATAAATAAGAAGTGAACGTGATTTTAAAAATTTTATTTTTGAGAAATTAAAAAAGAACTAAGTTCACAGAGCAAAATTTCCATGGATTTCGATTACTTACATACGAAAATATTTGTGAACGAAAAGAAATATTCTTTTAATCTCATTTTAAAATATTTTATTTTTTAACAGATGTAGCTAATACAAAACTAAGAAATTTCTAAACTTTGTAATAATTTACAAAACTTGTCGAAATTAGATCATTTCTTAATACACTTTTTTGGCCATCTACTGTAAATTACAATTTCAGACAGTTTATAAAATAAAAATCATTTCGTTGCATTTTTACAAATTTTAGAAAAATTAAAAAATATCATGCATGGAGAAAAATGGATAATTTTTAGGATGAAACATTTAAAATAAAATCGCAAATGTTGTACAGTCTCATCTTAAAACAATATTACACAAGCTGTTGAATTTTAGTTAATAAAAATATTCATTTTGATGACGTATGAACTTTGTGTTTCATATTTATATTGTTATTTTAATGTTTAAACATACATGCATTATGAAGATATTCTCTTATGCTCTTTTTGTAAAAAAGAGAAGCAGTTATCTTATAACCAAATGGTTCATTTTTTAACAACAACAAATAAATTTTCTATGAAAAATATTACTGTTCTGCCAAAATGTACGAATTTTCAAGAAATTACATTAATTTTCAAAAAAAAATTTTGAATTTTGAAGCCAATAAGGTTAACCATCTACCCCGCAAGCTATAGGATGTACGGGGATATCCCAATTGATCGCATTTATCTCTCAGGTTGCCCAAGGATATCCCAGGGATAACCCGTCGGATATCCCGCAGGCGGAAATTCGCATATCCCAGGGATAACCCCAGGATATCCAGGATATTCCTGGGACGTTTCCGCGATATTTAAATTCCCAAGTAGAATAGAAATTGATTTTCTCTATCCTAATTGGGACATTTTAATATCCCGGAAGCATCTTAGGAATATCCTGGATATCCTGGGGTTATCCCTAAAATATCCAAATTTCCGCCTTGCGGGAAATCAAACGGGTTATCCCTGGAATATCCTTGGGACAATATGAAAGATAAATATGATCAAATGGGATATCCCGGTATATCCTATTGCTGTGAGGCACAGAACGGTGACATTTTAAACCCAAATATATGAATTTTCAACAAAAGAGTTAATTTACAAACAAAAACATAAATTTTGTATAAAAATGTGAAATTGTCAACTCAAGAATATCATTTTCTAACCAGAAAGGTTATTTTTTGCCAAATAGTTTTATATTTTTAAAAATATTTCACTTTTTAAGTCTTAAATTTTAAGAGTAGGATAAAGAAAAAAATGGATGCAATATCTTCTTTCATAACTAACAAAATTGATTTTTTGGACTCCACTTACAATTAATTTTTTATATGTACATTTCAATTTATTTTAGAGAAAAATATGTATCTTACTCCTATTATTAATCTTCCAGCACTTTTAAAACTCACAGTATGTAAATGTGTACTGAACTTTCGACGCGAATATGCAGTAATAAATTTAAAGTCAATTCACATTATATTAAATATTCTCAACATAAAAATAAATCCAATTTTTGGCCCACCACTGGTCGTTTCTCACAAGCGGTGAGAATTTTTCTGGTAAGTATATAAGGATCATTTCGACTGATATACCCAGCGTGCGATATTATGCGTCACGTACCGGTCGGGCAGAGTTATTTACAGTACCTGCCGCAACCAAATCGTCTCCCGTTTTAGAATTGTCTTCATCTTATCAACACTTTTGTTTAATTTATGAATTTTTTCATTATACATATTTATAATTATGACTTATATACTAATATACTACTTTGAAGTTGAATTAAAAAATGTTGTCTGTTTTGGCGTATCTCATTCCATTTACGAGATACGTTATATTCACTGCAATTTTAAACATCAAAAAGAAAAAGTTAGATATCTAAAATAATCGAAACCCGTAGATTCTGAATTTCTAACTTTCTTGTAGTTAATTTCAAGATCTTACAAATTTGAAATTTTTATTTTTAATCCCTTTGGTCTACTTGTTAGTCTGGTCGTATTGGCATAGGTACACCGATGTTTATTAACACCATTGTATACACTACTCACGCACCTGTTCAAAGACCTCAGAGACTAGATTTATTGGGTGAAAATAGCCTTTTAAAAATTTAAATGGACACTTGAAGGGGAACCCAGGTATAGAAAACTAGCAGTACCGGTAGTGCTGAAGAAACAGCACTGAGTACGAACTGACCAGTGCGTCTCCTTTGCTTTTTCTGTACGTTTTACTCGGCAGGGCTACTCTTGCGAGACACGCAGTGTACAGTGCGAGCTGTATCTAGCGGTCGCTACAAAGTAGGGATGACTGGGTTACATTGTTAAATAATCACTCATTGCCCCTCAATCTGGAGACGGATTTACAATTTCACATAGTAAACTTGCATTTTGATGCAGTGAGGTTCTCTAATTTCTCCCAAAGTGTAAGAATTACTCTGTAGTTGCACGAAAGGCTCCGTTACTGTGCCACAGAGTAATATTTCCTCCTTTTCCAAGTATATTTTACAGTGTACTTTTTTCCATGTGTGGTCATGTGTAGTTGCAGCGGGTCGACCTCCGCCAGTGAATGACTGTAATAGTGTTTTCTGTGAGTACTGTACGGTGGTGAATATAAACTGGGTTAACGCATCACCATAATTTACGGTTTAAGTTCGAGAATTGTCTCGATAAGTGATAATACGTTTTTTTGTTAGAACGGTTCAGTTAGATTAAAATTAAAAGCATCATACAATATTTAAACCTTCGGATAGTACTTCAAATAGTTCGACAATTTCTAGTGATCAATATGTTCCTCTCTGTAGAAAGATTATTTTCGGAATTATTTATATCGATTCTTTATATACATATAAAACCACTAAAGAATCATTCTACGTAATAAAAATTAAATTTTTGCAGAAAATTTCCTTTCGCTACCAAAAGTATGAGCTGGTGATCGAGAAGAGTGAGAGGTGAGGGATACACGGAAAAAAGTACACTATGGGATATACTCGGAAAAGTAAGGAAATATTACTCTGTGGCGCAGTAATGGAGCCTTTCGTGAAACCACAGAGTAATTCTTACATTTTGGCAGAAATGAGCAAACATCACTGCATCAAAGTGCAAGATTTACTCTATGAAATTGGAAATCCGTATCCAGATCGAATAGGGATGAGTGATAATTTAACAATGTCACCCAGTAATCCCTACTTTGTAGCGAGCGCTAGATACAGCTCACATTTTACACTGCGCGCGTGTCTCGCAAGAGTAGAGGTTACACTTTCGCTGAGTAAACCTTGCTCCTTCTGGTAGGAAAAATTATAGTTTCGCATTAGAAATGTCTCTCAACAACAATCAAAAGTCACAGTTGTGCCCTAGAATAGAATCGTCGATAGACATTTCATTACAGCAGCTCGAAGAAACAGATGATGTAATATAATGATGAATTCACCAGAAAAATGTTTTATTCGTAATAACTGCATTCAATTTATTTTCCAAATTATGCAATTGCACGTGCGGTCATTTACAAACGTAATCGAAAGCTTAAACGCTATGAAAAATTGCACCCTCATGGCATTCGAATCCTACTTACCTGAACAACCTAAAACCTAAGCCTATTTCGAACGCTCTCGCTAATTGCGCTAATGTATCGCTTGGATTCTGTTCACAAAATCTCAGTCAAAATTTTACGCTGGTAAGCCAGGGCTAACAGAGGAGCATATTTTTGTTCTATTTTTTCGTTTTACAAATTTTATATGAACACGTGGATTTACAAATGTTCGATGTAAATATTTACTACAAATAATTTATTGAAACATTGGAGTTGAAAAAAATTGTTTAAGATACAAGGTACTGAAACCTGATTAATATTCTAACTTTGAAGTTGAATTTGAACATTGAATCGAAGGCTAGCTGAACTTAGGAGAAATAAGTCTTAAAAATGAAAAATTTTTAATGCTAAGAATTTTATAAAACTTTGCTAAAAGCTATAGTAATTATTTATACATTTTTATAAAATATAAGAATGCACATTATGTGATGTAATAAATAGTATAATAGTATAATAAATTGCAAACATAGGTAAGTGAAGTGAACGGTGTTTATTCACATATTTTTTTATTTTATTCCTGGAACAATATTGGAAGTGTTACAGTATACACAATTAGGTATCTAGCAAACAAAAACAAATTTTTTTAGAAAACTGAAATAGCATTCCGTAAAATCGAAATCAGCCTATAAAGATAAAAACAAAAGTTACTTACAAGCTTAAATGTTTTTGATTTGATGCCAAAAAGGTATGATTAAACACAAGTATCCAGTTCCGAGAAATAAAATGTGGAGGTTTACAATCTCCAGGAGATTCAAATTTCATAGGTTTTAAAAATTTTGTTTAAACATGGACTGTAAATTTATTCTTTAACTTTAAAACATGATAAAAACTTGCTCCTGAAATATGAGGAGGCTGAATAAAAGTAAAAAAGAGCTTATAAAAAAAACTTATTCTGTTCCGGGAAAATAAAGATTTAGTGTGGCGGTATCGCACTGTAGCAGTCATAAAAGTTTTAAAAGTAGCTTTTAGTAGCAATTAAATATTTTATGTTGGAATTTGATTATATGACAAAATAAAAATCAGACGAATGGAAACGAAACTACAATGCTTACAGGTACAGTCGAGTGTGGCGCGAACTCATGATCTGTCGGTGGTACTGTAGCGCTAGTCACTAGTACCACAATAATCTGTAATGTAATACAGCACTCTTCATATAAGAGTCAAAATATTTCCAGTGTGCCACTTTTAAATCGATAGTTCTATTTTCAATCAATTTATACAGTTTCCATTTGTTTTTATATCAAAATAACTCAGCTAAAATATGTTTTCAATATTTTTTTTTAAGTCATTAACAATCAAAGTTCTTGATCATTTTGTTCAAACATGGATTACTCGCGAAGGGTTCATTGAAATTCAATAATTGAGTTATGAACATTTTTGTTATGAAGTATACTTTACGCTAAAAAATTGTTCGGTATTGAAAAACATTTTTTTATTCTTTAAATAATCGTTTGTTTTAAACAATTAAAAATTAATTAAACTTCTGCGCCTGTAAAAGAATTCTTTCATGTTCCAATAGATTCTATGATTTCTTTTGAAAATTTTGGTGAAAAAAAGTTTGTATTTGCAGCACTGGTCGAGTACGTTCGGACGGGCGCGGGCCTCATATTGAGTACAATATGACACAAATTTTCCACTAAAATTATCAATGTTAAAAAAAAGATGTTTTAATCAAGTGGTTCAACTTTCTATAAGGTATAGTCATTTTTTAAATAAAAAAAGTGAATTTTCAACCAAGAAGTTTAATTTTCTACTAAAAAAGATGAATTTTCAACAAAATAGATCCAGTATCAACTAAAAAAAATCGATTTTCAACCAAAAGTTGAATATTTAAGTTTTTAGTTAAAAAGATTAATTTAAAAAAATAATTATGTTATCAAAATAGTTCACTTTTCCACAAAATAGATTAATTTTAAATTAAAAGAATGAAGCATATTTTAAAAAAACAAATATTTTAATAAAAAGTAGATCAACTTCAAGCCAAGAAATAGGGAAACAATTAGGCAACAAATTGTTTTGAATAAAATTATTATGGGTATCATACATACATCAATCTTCATACAAAATATTTTTTCATTTTTCCCCGTGCGTACTAAGGAAAAACTGGGCAACTGACTTCCCAATTACGGTATATTTTCTCGTAACTGAGCATGTTAAATTCGACCTAAACGACAATGCCACTTACGCAAGATTTTCTTTGGTACGGCAGCTATGAAATTCATTATAATCTCAATACATCCTTTAGTATTAATTATAAAAATAATTATTAATTAATAATTAATTATAAAAATAAACTTGATATTGTAAATAATAAAACAAATCTCACTCAGCGAATAACACTGTTTTTGATACTGGTATACCGGATTACTATTTCAAACTGCACCATCTACTTTGTATCCCACTAACCATCGCAGTATGAAAAGGGATAGCTTACAAGTTGTAAACTGTTTAATTCACAAATTTTAATTGACAATGAGTGAATGTAACGTGTACAAGATTGTCAGTGAAAGCTTACAATGTGGAGCAGTAATTTAAACAGCGTGTACCAACGCTATTCCACTCTATAATGTCAAGCTGTAATAGCTGCTTTATGTATTGCTACAAATGATGTTTCGACTAGTATACTTTCAGATTGCTGGTTTATACTGCATTCAATACTGTGAAAACTGATCATTTCACAGTGGGTACGCTGTAAACATCACCTTTACTGTTCGAAATTGTACATTTTACTGTCTACTTTTTTCCGTGTATTTTTCTTGGTTCGTTGAATGTTTTAGGCTGAAATTTTAGATTTTTTCATTAATAATAGATAAAAGTTCTTATTTACTAAACTTTGGTTCACAATTCTACAATTCTACAGGATGCGGAAAGTGCTAACCCGAGTAAAAATGCTTCGACTTAAGCTCGACTTGGTTATGTCTTGAGTTCGTCTCCAAGACATCGATGTCTGGCTGCGTCTCGAAACTGAGTCGAGACATAGGCCCTCGTCTTACTTTTATGGCCACGATAGGTAAAAAGGCGTTTACTTGTCTTAAGTCGAGCCTTGTCTTGGCTAAGACGACGTTTACTTGACTTAAGACGAGCCTTGTCTAGGCTGAGATTATCGAATCTTTTTTGGCTCATAAATGAGATTAAAATTGATGAATGAAAATTTTGTAATTATTAAGTTAGTTATTTTTAATTTAAAAGTTTAGAATCGGTGGGTCTGAACGAGTATTACCCTTAAAAATTTTCTTCAAAAAAATAAAAATTGTAACTTTCTAGAAGGATCTCCGAAGCCGTTAGAAATACGTAAAAACAAATAAAATTTTGAGTATCATCGTCAAACAAGTATAATACAAATAATAATCCATAAATAAGTTAATTTAATACGTATATCGTATAAAAATATACAAGATTGTTTAACCATTAACAAAGATTAGATTTTATGACTAGTAAAATTATACTCTTTTTGTTAGGGCAGGTATACGCTCGAAGTTATAAGCCGCACGTGTTGAAGTGATAAAAATTCGATGCAAGAGATAAATTTATGTCTTCAAGAATTAAAAACTTGTCTCGAAGACATAAATTGAAGCCTGGCTCCGGCTCAAAACTGAGAAATGCTCAAGTCGACCTTTTCCACTTCAGCATATCTTGATTGGGGGCAATTCAAGTCGAACTCAAGTCAAAGCATTTTTATTCGGGAATGCAAAAAAAATGTTGAGGCAGTAGCGAAACATGCCAATATTTATATTGCTTGTATCGATAGATGCATTCATGCACTTTCTAGCACGGGATCTATTTTACGGGCATAATAAGGTATAACAATAATATAGAGAAACGCAAATTTCGGCCTAAAGCTTTCGCTCTTTTATTCCGTATTCGTTTCTTTCAAACGCAATAGAAAAAATAAGAGTAAAAAACATATATAATATACATAAATTTTTGTAAAAACTATATTGAACATTTTTGAATAGGTTAAAAAATTTTATTTCGTACTTACCCCACCAGTAACGTAAGGATCTACGCCTTTTTTTGACAAAATTAGTTTGACAACATCTTCTCGAGAATACATAGCAGCGATATGAAGCACATTATAATTATCCTGCAATAGAAAAAAATAAAGGCAAGTACATTGCTATTCTTTTTTCTGAAAAATTAAAATGTTTTTTGAAATTAAGAATATAATAATTTTTAATTTAAAGCTAAATTAAATTATATTATATTACTTCATAAGTAGTGTTAGAATTGTATTAGACAATATTTGATTTAAAATGAGCGTTTTATGAGACTATAAGGTATTCTGAAAAGTGAGTCGTGATGTGTATAATATCGTTGCTCGTGAAAAACATATGACTGTTTGTGTGTTCAGTTTTTCGTTATCAAACAAGGTCATGAATATGCTACATCGCTTAACACTGGCCCATATATTTTCTGAAACCAAGGCATCTTGCTCTGCTTTAGGTGTGTTTTGTCTCTTAGATCAGAAGCCAGGCAGCATAATAAACTGGAAACCGGAAAAAATAGTAAAAAACTGTTTTCGATCTCAAAACCATCATTTCAGTATTCTAAAAAGCATCCCGATGAGAAGGCTTGTTTATGAGAATAAATTACTTTGTTGAATTCTCTCGCTTCATGCAAATTGGTCAATTATAAATATATAAAATCATGATCAACAAATTTTAACAATTTGTTTTCAGCACAGCTTCCTGTGTATCAATCAATCTTGACAGCATGAAACGACTAATAATGTGTTTTTAAATGCTTTTTGCCTCATTATTGATCGAAAAACATTAAATAATAATAAAGAAATGTGCGAGTTTACAAGAGATCAAACATGTTCTAATTCAGGGTCTATTTGGGGTATTCAAAAGTGTACAGAAAAATATAGTCCCCGCATACCACAAAAAGGGATGCAGTTTGAGAAATAACTTCTACTGCTATAGGGATTCAAAACACTAGGACTCAAACTGTATCGAAAAGGATTCAATAATTGTCAGATCACGATTGAACACGAAATTTTTGAATACCTTTGAGTACAAGCCTTGTTAACGGGAAATTAACATTATAGTTTTGTACATTTACAAAGCCAGAAATAATTATCCGCTATAGGTTTCATGCAGGAAAAACCAACACTCTAAATCACTCATACTCCGGGGAACGAAGATAAAAAAGGGGTGCCTTGTCACCACACAATTTTAGAATAAAAACGAGGTATTTCATTGTAGCGGTCATGCCTGGAATGAAGGCTTATATGTTTGCAGGCAAAAATATGTATAGTGAGAGCTGACGATCAATGTACTGATTTGCAGAAAAAGTTTAGCTATTAATTGAAAAATGTTAAAAAGATCTGTAATTTAATATATCGCGCATTGATATTGCATGACTTGTTCTCTCAAAAAGTAAGAAAACCCGGCGAAAATAGCCGTTGTGGAAAATTTAGTTATTTTTGCCGAAAGTCTATGCACATCTATTAACGTGTCTGAAAATGTGTGTTTTATTAAGCTAATCGTATGTGAAAAAATCTGACTGAAAAATAATGAATAGTTTTTGATAAAAGCTATTTGTTATTAAAAAATGTACTATTTTTTTCGTTGCGCTTACTTTTTCTTTAGCTAGTCGCAAAGCGATAAAATTGGACAAGTATTAATCCTAAAGAGTTATAATGTTATGTACGCTTAACCGCTAATGGATTTTTCAATGTGACATTGAATTCGTGCATCTAAAATGTAACAATTGGAAACATATCATGAAAGAATGGACATATCGAGATTTTGTGTTTGTTTCAGCTAAAAGTTTTCGCAGGTTAAGAATTTCGCATTAAAAACACAGAAAAAGCACGTCTAATGCTTAAAAGGTATGTGCACTTTTTTATATTTTCACAAATTGTACAATTACTGAAATAATAATGTTACGAAAATTATTTCAGCAATTGTATAATGAGTGAAAATATATTTCCTTCGCTCCTATGAGCAAAAAGCATTTCTCAACAACTATTTATTATTTTGAGCTCAAATATTGCATGTACTTTTAGCCTAATAAAACATACGTTTTCAAAGCCTCTAATAGATGTGCAAGAACTCTTTGCAAAAATAACTTGATTTTTCAAAACCTGATCGCAATCTCCCAAGACCATGATTTCGCCAACTTTGAACATTGCGTAATTCGCTCTGACCACATATTTTTGCCGGTAAACATATAAGCCTTCATCCCAGGCATGAACACTACATGATGGCCTACCTCGTTTTTATTATAAAATTTGGTGGTGAAAAGATTCTTCATTCCAATCCTGCAACTAACAGAATCTCCTCGGGAATGTCACAAATCGAAATTTAAATATAGAAACGAGGTGGTATTAACTAGTGTACTCGTATTATACCGTATCTTCGGGTTACGTCGAGTAGAATTTTTGCTTCCACCGTACTTTTTCTACTTTTTTATTTATACTCGATTCTCCCCAATTTATCCCCCTCAAAATATATTATAAAAACTACCATGAGTGAATTTAATTAATAATCTATAAATGTAAAAAAGTCAACGTTCATATTTTGTTATGAAAATAACAATCCGTGGGTGACTGAACTACGAAACCACAAAAAAACAGCAGTTCTTTAATCACATAAAATATTAAACAATAACTTTTATATTTCTAAAATCTAAAATCTTAGTACATATATTAATATAAGCGTAGTAATATTTCTTATAGAATATTTAACAACAATTTTCAGACGGCTCCGCAAAGTTGTACGTTAATTTCAGATTTTTTTATACTTCCAGCTAGGTTAGCTGAGAGACTTTAGGCGCTAGGAATTAGGAATGCGTGTTTAATAGTAAACTTCTTGGATATAGACTGTATTCTAGCTAGAATTTTAGATTTTATTGAACTATTTTACGTTTTTCGTAATTTGCTTTTTAATAGAGATTATGTCACCTCGGGCCTTTAAATTTCATAGAACTTTTTAACCCATTTCGTTGAATAGTTCAACGCAATGTAAAACAAAGACTTCAACTTTTATTAAACTGTGCATCGTATCCTCTGCTATAAGATTAGTTCTATACAATTTAATGGATATTTTTTTTCGTGTGATTTTCTGTCCTGATATTGACATATTCCACTGTTTTGGTGAATTCTTTTGCTGCGATTCGTTACACTAATTATCATAGTCTTTTCTGCAACTAGTTATAGACCAAATCATCCTGCGCTCATATATAATACAATTTTTCAATTTACTTATGTTTTATCAAACAGTGAAGTGATCTACTGGTATCAATATGCTTAATCTGTTCTATAGGCTTAATCTGTTTAATGATGACCCCTGCTTAAAAAGAACCATGATTCAGGGCGAGAAATCAAGTAATAAAGTCATATATTACATTCTGCCGCACCCACCATTCACTGAAAGAACCTCACTATCCTTCTGGTCGTTCCAATCGCAGTTTATTAGCATGCGATTTGAAAATCATATTCAGGCTACTTGGAAGCGGTGTGGCACGGCGATCGATAACACCTGCTTTCCAAACTCTGATTCTATTTGTGTTGAACATCATTAAAGAAAAGTGGTTTCATTGTACTTAAATCATAATTGCCATCGGGAGAATTAAAAACTGTACAGAAATATTTTTCATGTAGCATTTCCGACAACAAATGCCACTTTGCCAATATTGAAAGTCGATTATATCTATGTGCTTTTTATTTACATGTTAAAAATATTCCATATCTTTATGTAAAACATAATGCATGCATGTTTGTACACAATATCATTTTGTCCCTGGATCAATAAAACTCCGCATAATTAGTAAAATAATTTGAATGGAGCAATCATTTAAAAAATCAAATTTCCGGTAAACATACAATTACGATCAAGAAAATTTGAATTAAATATTGATCTTAAAATTTAGCGAAATCAATATTTGAGCTCGTACATATATTACGCAACCTGGTTTTACCTTGTACCAATAAAGATGAGAATAAACTTTTCGTTAAGTCAGAAAAGGACAACGACATACATTTTTAAAAACACTTTACATAATATATGTACGATCCCTTACAAAGAAAATTGTTTTTCAACGTGAAACTGAAAAAATTGATCTCATTTAGATAAAATATTACTGGTTGGAAAGGGTGCGCTTAAAATCACAATATTCTATATCTTAATGAAATAATATGGAAAATCAGTTGCGTGAGGCTTGAGTAAAGAAGAGGGAGCCTTCTCTTTTTCTATCCACCTTATGTAAAAAAGTAATAAAAATTCACATTCGTAGGCCGTATAAGTTAATTATTACATTGATAATTACATTCAGGTTTTCCGAGCATGTTTATCTTGAGCAAGAATCGAGCTACTTTTTCGGCTTGGCTGACTTGCTTACCTACTTACTACTCATTTACTCCCTTACTCCCTCACTCAGTAGTACCCCTTGGCCTTGGCCCTCCTTGATGCAATCTAACCACCCTCACTCGACGTTGCACTGTGGGGTGAAATCGGAAAACGAAGTTCAAAATGACATTTGGAACGCAATTATGCACCGATTTTAGAATTTTTTTTTTGAAAAATTCAGAACTAAATTTTTCAGAAAATGGTGAGAGTAGATTTTT
>NC_046664.1:115703062-115706522 GCF_010883055.1 Belonocnema kinseyi
CTTTCCGATAATCAATCCAGGCCATCGATAGGTCACGCTGGTAGAATGCTGCATCTTTGCAGAGACATCTATCGATGAGCAGGTTCTCCCGACATCCGGCTATGCCTTTCTTTGAGCCTCGTTGTTCATATATTTCTTGCGACACAGGTTCAATTGCCCGAACAATCCTATCATTTAGGATAGCTGTGAATAAAGTGGGAACAACAATGACAACACCAAACATAGTTGTAGTAAGTGCGGTTCAAAACAACAGAACGCGCAGGGCTCCCGACAATAGGTCGGCCAACAATTTCGACCAATCTAGAGCTGGGGGATCCAATGAAAATAGATTCAATACGATGGATCGGCGGGATCTCGCGACCTTTGAGTGAAAGAGCTACTGAATCACGACTTGCTAGAGTGCTACGATGCGAGTGTGGCCCCCGGACGGGGTTATATGACATGGCTGCATGCTCTGTGGTGTGAGAAGAACCCGGAGCTATCGCACTTTTCGCAGCAACGTCTGCGAAACCATGCTGAACTACTTCGTAAAAGGGGCTATGTAAGCGGAACGCCTACTCTACCACAGCTAGAACAAGCCGGCAACAGAGAAAGAGAGGTGACACTAAGACCAACCGCGGGCAGGCATCCAATAGATAAAGAGCGATGCTTTACGACACGGAGAAACATGAACAGCAAAGTTTCTCTCAAGCCTAAAGATCTGGCTGAAATGGATGACGAGCTTCGTGGACATTTTTCTGGAGAATCCGACCTCTAGGCTATCAATTATCAAGTTATTGTCTGCTGAAAATAGGCAACTTAGCTGACCCGAAGAATTAAAGGCCAATAACTTGTCTGAACACGCTTTATAAGATATTCACAGCTATCCTAAATGATAGGATTGTTCAGGCAATTGAACCTATGTGGCAAGAAATGTATGAACAACGAGGCTCAAAGAAAGGCGTAGCCGGATTTCGGGAGAACCTGCTCATCGATAGATGTCTCTGCAAAGATGCAGCATTCTACCAGCGTGACCTATCGATGGCCTGGATTGATTATCGGAAAGCTTTCGATTCGACATCCCATAGACCTATCATCTGTCGTTTGGAAATCTTAAAGGTTCATCCGCAAATAGTTGGGTGCATAGAGAGATTGATGCTGCTTTGGAAAACCAGATTTACTATCTCATCTGGAAGAAATCGTGTGACAACTAACAAGGTCACCTTTCAGAGAGGTGTCTTTCAGGGCGACACCATGAGCCCACTCCTCTTTTGCCTTACATTACTGCCACTATCTCTAGCACTTCGCCATTCCGACGGGTACTTGTGTGGCAAACCTGCAGATCGAAAGTACAAGGTCGCTCATGTATTTTACATGGACGATCTTAAGATCTATGCTAAAAGCAAAGAGCAACTACATCTAGCTCTAGGGATTGTCGAACAATATACTGAGGAAATTGGAATGGAATTTGTGTTCGACAAGTGCACCAAGATTTATTTGAAGCGAGGAAAACTTAATGGCATCCCTGAAGATTCTGAGCTCGTTGATAGAAACGCTATACCACACCTTTGCGCTGAAGAAACTTATACATACCTGGGCGTGCCATAGAGCCGCGGTTAGGATGTGACATCTATAAAGGATACTCTCCGAAGCAGATACAAACGTCTCATTCGGCAGATTTGGTCTTCTGAACTGTCGGCGAGGAACAAAGTATCTGCAACGAACATGCTTGCCGTCCCGGTAGTACTCTATTCACTTGGAGTAGTTCCATGGACGAACGAAGAACGAGCTCAGATCCCTTGATATCGGAACAAGAAAGGTTATGCACATGAACAAAAGCATGCATCTTAAGTCTTCTGTTCCGCGTCTGTACATCTCATGCCGTCAAGGTAGTCGCGGAATATTGAGGCTTGAATTTCTTCACAACAGGATTATTCTGGATACAGCACATAGAGTTCCAAATGGAAGAGACCCGTTTCTGAAAATGGTCAGGAATCACGAAGAAGTGGGCAAGGGATCGTTTCTGCACAAAGCAGCGGAGAGGCTGCTGAAACACTCGGACTTGACTTCAGTATTAGGGATAAGCAAAATGTATCAAATCTTATCTATCTCAAGTGCTCACTCTTGAAAGCCCGGGTTAAGAAAGCACAAGAGAAAAACTTTCGTGAACAGCTCCTCGATAAGAGGATGCACGGTATCTTCCACAGAAATGTGAAGGATCAGTCAATGTCTTGTGAGCTAAGGTTTTCTTTCCTTAAATCGGCCGGATTGAAGTCTGGTACGGAGGGTTTCATTTTTGCATGCCAAAACGGTGTCATTTCCACCTTAACATACCGTCGCCACATTTTGAGCCAAGACAATCCAGATGATAGATGCAGGGCGTGCTATGCACACCCCGAGTATTTAGCTCACATACTATCTAGTTGTCCAACTCACGCGGGAACGACCTACATTCAAAGGCACAATGTGGCGTTAAGAGTGCTTTATTACCATCTCTGTGACTCTTACGGACTTAACTTCAATATCGCTCCTCTAAATGCTCCTAGGGAAATCGAGTCAATTGTCGAGAATGGGAAGTGCCGCATATACTGGCACTTTGTATTCTCGACAATCGTTTCTGTTGCTCACTCGAGGCCTGACATGGTGCTTCTTGGCTTCGAGAAGCGAACCATGTTCGTTATCGAATTTTCGTACTTCAATTCGAACTCAAGTCGAAGCATTTTTATTCGGGCACTACAAAATACATCCATTTAATAGAACGGCTTAGAAATTCTGTAATTTTTTTAATTTAAGAGTCTAAAATTCGTACGATTTATTCCAATCAATGATATTAGGCTGCATTTTTATAGTCACTATTCGATTTTTTCCAACTGACCCTCGGTCATCTCTAAATTCATACTTTTTATTTGAATTATGAATATGCGATAAAAGAAATATTAATATCTAAAGTCTCTCCGTGCAGAACATACATAAAAATTATACATAACCGGTGAGCATATGGGCGTTGCGGGTAGTACGATTCCTGGGAACATATACAGTTATACACGTAGTCGTACAGTTAATGATCTACTTGTAATACGTGCTGCAACGCACAGTGGGGTGAAATCGGAAAACGAGGTTCAAAATGACATTTAGAACGCAATTATGCACCGATTTTAGAATTTTTTTTTTTTTGAAAAATTCAGAACTAAATTTTTCAGAAAATGGTGAGAGTAGATTTTTTATTTTTTTGTTTATTTAATTTTTATTTTAATGCAAACATCGAAAAAAATGTCGATTTTTCTAATTTCATTTTTTATCTCCTAGACAAAATTTTTCTTATGCTTCTCGTCCCTTGAATTTAGTGCACAGGGGTATAAGAAGTATAAAAACATTCCTTACTTGCATAGTTAATTGTTATAAACAAATTGTATTAACAAATACTCGACATTAAGGGTTATTCGGTTTCAACGTATATTTCTGCTCTGAAATCGCTTGCTTT
>NC_046664.1:115706622-115716205 GCF_010883055.1 Belonocnema kinseyi
TATTATACGCTTGGATGGTTGCTCGCTGGCTACAGTGGGTTTGTTTACGAAGATTAAACTAATATCTATACGCATATATAAACCTATCTCATATCTGTGAATCGCACGCATTACGCTGATACTCATGGTTCTTCCGGTCCTTTATACTAAACGAGAGAAACGTTTCACGACTTGTGAGAAACTTATAGTGCTGGTTCAACAATTTCAGGTGCTCCAGACTTAATTAACTATTTATCACAGATATATGCTACATGCAAAGTCCGATGTGCCGTCACTCCGCAGTCTGCCTAGTCCCTCCGCGAATTGACTGAGCGGTTTCAGGAAAAGTCCGAAGTAGCACTTTTACTTCGGACTCTGCCTAGTCAAATCGCGAAGTGCCCAACAAGCTCAGGTAATGTCCGGAGTAAAGAGAAAACCTATTAGGTTTACTTTTCCCGCTGTACAGTAGGCTGGCTCGAGAATATACAATTCAAAATAGTCTACAGGTCGCAATTGGGAACAGATATGAAAGTTTTTTTTATAAATGATCAGCATTAAATTTGTAAGAAAACTTATATATTATATTTCTAAATTTTTGTTTCAATGTAATCATTTATTCAACGGAAGTTTTTTTTTAACAAAAAATGGAAAAATAAACTCGATATGTATCATATTTAACGTAGTATCTTTCTAAATTCGAAATACGCAACGAGTTTTCTACAATTTTAAAGGCACTAAATTTGTCTACGATTTGTCGATTTATAAATATTATTCGGAAGCGATAAAAACAACTTTTACGGAAATGTACACTGAAATTCAAACTATAAGATCAAAAATTTACTTTTACAATAATTCCAACATTAGCACAAAAACTTCTATTACAAAATCTTCCAAACTTCCACGACCACGTCAGGAACTAGATTAAACTATTGTTGTTTTGAGGATAACTAAGTCGGTGCAACAGTCCCTAAACAAAAAGGAGGAGGGAGTGGGGACATAACATTTCTTTATTAGTTACGAAACCATTACGAAATTAAAAGGAAGTTTTTTTTGAAGTGTTATTCCTAAACCATTTTCAAAGCAGATATTCAATTTGCCTATTCTAATCAAAGACATATTTTTTATTTGACATACTAAATCTTAGTAACATTGTCTAAACAGCGATTTTCGATCTCAATAAATTAATATTTTTAAAGTTAATAATAAGTTTTAAAAACGAAACACCTATTACCGGCTGTTTCTTACTGAAAATATACACGTATATTGAATCATTTTTCATCAAATAAATCAATAATAAACTATTGTTGTTATTAATAATCTATTTATTACAAATAATAGACTAATGCCTTGTATGCAATATATATCTATGATAAATGTATTGAAACAAAAATTGATAAATGTACTCAGTAAGTTATATTAAAAATATAATGCTGATCACTTCTACAAAAAGGTTTCAAATCTGTTCACAATTGCGATCTGTAGACTATTTCAAATTGGAAATTCTCGAGCCAGCCCACTTTGCAGCGGAAAAAGTAAACCCCAAAGGTTTTATTTTTACTACGGACTTTGCCTGAGTTTGTCCGGCACTTCGCGATTTGACTAGGTCAATTCGCGGAGGGACTAGGCAGACTGCGGTGTGACGGCACATCGGACTTTGCCTGTAACATATACATTGAAAATAAATTGTTTTAGATTCACGTAAATGTTACTTGATTCAAATCAATCGTAGGCACGAATGGGGACGATAGAATATGAGTGTGTTCCAAATAAATAAATACTTGCTACCGTATGCTTTGAACAAGCGTACATTTTCTTAATCTGAGAAAATGTTTTCTTAGACGGCATATGGCATTTTATTATTCGAAAACTTTATTGTGTTACTTCATATTGAGATTTATTCAAATGCAGAACATAGTTTACTTCCAAGAAATCATTTCTGATACACTTCAAGAATATATTTTCTTAATCTAAGAATATATAGTATCGGAACAATAGACTAGTGGCTCAACTGAACACTATTTCTCAACGAAAAAAAAATTGTTTTTGAAATTATTGTTATATAATCTTTATTTTTTAAATGATTAAAATACGTAATTCGTGCAGATTGTTACTTACACATATAATCGTACGCCTGTAGGCGCTTTGAAAAATCGCACTCGCCGAGGATTGAACCCTACCTAAACTACCCAAACTAGTGTGTGCTAACCGCTCGCTCTACCGACTTCCCTATCGAAGCAATTTGATCTCGGTGACAAAATCTCTGGTAAGAATTTCAAGGCAGCATCGTACCTAGTCGTATGGTGAGCCTCAACCAACTGCAAACTAAAAGTGGTTCAACTCAACTTTAATATGCAATTTTTATTTTTTTAAATTTTAGAATTGAATTTTACTTACTTCAACAAAGGCTCGATATTTTATTTTTCTTAATATGTTTAAAAATGTTATAAAATAATTTAAAGTAATGAAAAAAAACATTCTCCATAAAATGCGCAGTTTTCAATTTATCCAACTCTTTTATTGTAAATAATACTCTCTCACTCGATTTTTAATGCAAAATAACATTTCTTAAACAATAATTTAAAATATGTGAAAAAGCAAAGTAAGCTTCACTTATTTAACTTAAAAACGATTTAAGGTGATAAATTATAACATCAATGACAAATAATAATGTCCTGCTATACAAAAATTGGCATAAACCGCACAGATTTCAATTTATCGAATTCTTTTCTCATACTTTTTTTACAAAGATTTAAATATGGAATTGCTTTCCTAAAACAACAATTGAAAATATGCGACAAAGAATTCAACTTCACTTATTTTACAACGGGCTCAATACTTTTTTCTTTACAAATTTAATCCACTTAAAAACTATCTGAAACATATCAAAAATAAAGAACTTTTGAGTTGAAAAACGCTTTAATAACCTCAGTGACAATTTAATATTTTATGATATTTTAAAACCTTTGTAAAACGCACAGTTTTCGATTTACTTAATTATTGTATAATACTTTTTAACTCAGTTTTTAATTTAAAACAACAATTTCTAAAAATTAATTCAAAACATGTAGAAAAAATTGATCGCTAGTTTAAATATTAGCTATTTAAAAAAGGCTCGATACTTTGTTTTTCTTTCAAATATAAAATACTTCGAAATCAAAAGAAAAAAGACTTCTGTCAGCGGAGTAAAAATATTTGTTTGCTTCCTCCTTGCATTCTCGATTATTTTATTTAAAAAATGTTTAATTGTAAATTTTTTAATTTTTCTTTTATCAAATGAAATGCATTCTTAATACACTTTTTAAAAATGTTATTGAATTCTTTTTTCTTAAATATTTTGCTTTAAAAACACATCAGTTTTTTTTAATTATGAATAAAATGTACCAATTGTATTCGTAAGCATATTTTAAAGCTTATAACTTTTTTTATGCTGTCATGTATTTATTTTTTATAAATTACATGATAGAAAAGAATTATGTAAGTATATGGGTGATTGCCAAAATGTTAACCTTTTGTAGCCCAAGACATTTTCTATGATTAATGAATTCTTTGACTCAAAATCTTAATTCTCTTAATTTTATTTTTTTTAAAAACTAAATCTATACTTAATTATTTAAAACCGCAACATTATATGCGCGCTACAGTACGCGGGATCCATTGCATTGCCAATTATTAACATAAAAATATAAAACAAGATATTAACTATTTTGATTGCAAGTAAAAATATAAAATAAAAAATTATTTTAAAAATTCCTGCTTAATAAAGAAATTTGTTTTTCATAAAGGAAAAATTAATGTTAGTTAAAAAATTTGTTGCCTAAAACTTATCTAGTTTAAATTAAAATAACACATGATCATTTTATATTTTAAAAACTATTTTTTTACTTATAACTTTCATGAATTTTGCCATTTTTTTGATTTTCAAACTGCTATTATCGAACGCGAAAATTATGTGTAAATAAAATGCAACTATTTCTTCCAACTCTAATTTAAATTAAGTAATGTTCAGATAATAACATTTTTAACTTTTTAAAAATCAATTTTAACCTAGCCGAATCCAAGAAAATAATACTTTTTTATTGAATGAAGAATTCCTGCATTTAGCAGGAATATTTATTGTTATTTTTAAGTTTGTATGATTTTTTGTTACTTTGAACAACACAAAAAAGTAATTTCAGGGTGCCCGTTTTAATCGAGGAAAAAAATTTCCAGCCATTTTCCGATTAACAAAAAAGTTTCACGGTTAAACAAATTCGAAATGGTTTAATTTTAAGTAGATTAATACATTCAAATAATCAGCGGAAAAAATTGTAGATGCAGTACATTCATAACCCTTTAATAATTTTAGGAATGAAATGACTTTTGAGTCTTGCATAATTATTTAAAAATTTAAAACACTTTTTTTAAATGTATTTAAAAATTTAAAATTTGTCCACCAAAAACTCACTGACGCAATAAACTTATAATTTTTGTATAGTTTTATGAGTGATTTGATTTGTGTGTCAGCCTAAAGTTAGTATCTAGTTTATAAAAGTTGAAAATTCCCATCTACATTTGCATTAATAAAATTGATTATGTGCACCAATATTTTGAATTTTATCAATATTATTGAATTTAAAAATAATTATTAGCGGAGAAGAGAACCAACTTCATACCATGACAACTTGTCGATTATTATATTTAATAAGATACTCATGCAGAAAGAGATAAATTAATTGAGACCAATATATTAATTTTCATGATATGTGTGCGATGTCTATTGTACCAAGTTTACAGTTTTTATGTTGGAAAGGCTGATGTGTTTCTATCTTAATAACATAGGTATCTATGAAGTAAATTTGACATTCGTTTCAAATTGATAATTATTTGAAGTAAAATATTCAAGCATTATTCTAAGAGAAATTATTTCTTCACTGAATAAACTCATTTTCTCGTCTCAAGAACATGAACAATGTTTCAATTAAAATAGCAGTCAAAATAAATATATGAATTTACATGGATCGAGAAACATTTTGTTAGAGTTTTAGTTATTGATCATGAGAATATAATATTCTTTATTCAACACTTTATTAAACTTCATGCAAATGAGTATAATGGAACAAATTAACTCAATAATTTTTTTTTTAGAATAAATATATTCTTGATGCAAATAGTTGTCCTGATTCTATTATTTTCTTGATTCAATAAAATCGGTTCCTTGTAAAAAGAAAATACTTGCTTCCCAACTGCGAATTGCCGGAGCTGAATACACGGCCCAGTGTTGGTCCAATTTTGGCAGCCAAAGGTCGGCTAAAGTTTTTAGGCCAATATCGGCATTTTAATCGCCCCAGTTTTGAGCCAGTCTTGGCAGCGTATATTGGCAATTTATATCGGCCGATCCTCCACCGATGCTTGGCCCAGACTCGGCACTTTATTTCGCCAAGTCTCACTTTTAGCACGTAATAAACAAATCTTACACGAAACATTAAAAAAAATTAATTGAAAAATTGTCAAAGTTCACGATAAAATTGGTTAAGTTCTGGCATTAAAAATTTTTTAATGTTTATGAAAAATTAAATTTCCTATATTTGCAAAAAGTTGTAAAGTAGGCTACAACGAAAAAAAAAACAAAATATTACGCGAAGCAAAATTTGTAATTGATTTAAATTATTTATTTTAAAATTATTGCATTAATATTCCTGTTCCCGTGTGGAAATAGCCCGGGTTAGCCCTGGTACAACAAGGTTCCTGGTCGGGGACTGACCGGACTATGTTTATTTTTTAAGAGCCTAGTTGTGCGCTGGTTGGCGACTGACCAGCCAAAATTTATGTCAAAACCCCAGTCGGGGGCTAAATGGGCTCTGATCGGACAAATCTTATGATTGAATGTTCAGGCGGTAGCTGGCGGGGCGCTGATTGGTAATAATAAAATTGTTAAACTTTGTTTATAACTTAATTACTTTTTTTGACTTCATTAAGAAATGGATGCGTATACCCGCATGGATGTTCCACGCGTGAAAATATATTGGGTGAATATTTTTTTCACACCACAAATTTTAAGGTTTCATGAGTTCAGACTTTCAAACCATGCATTTTGTGACAAAAATTCGATGACACTTTTTTGAAATTCGAACAGTTTTTTTTAAGAAAAAAATTCTAAGTTCCATCTTTATGAAAAATTGCAGATGTTCAGAAAAAATTTACAATTTATATCAATCTTAAACGTTGTAAAATAGTGTAAAACACCTAAAAACCAAACCTTACACGAAATTAAAAAAATTTTATTATTAAGAAATTTTGATCACTCACGCTTAAGTTTCTGATTTTCGTCGTTAAAAGTGGTTAATGTCCATACAAATTTACATTTCCTGTCATTTTAAAAAGTTGTAAAATAATCTACAACGCGAAAAAACAAAATATCACGCGAAGAAAAATTTTTATCGATTTAAATTATTTATTTAAAATGTATTTAATTGATATTCCTGTTAAAATTTCGTGTATTTTATATTTACATAACGCCGCGTAATAATAAATAATTAGTAAAAGAGAACTTAAAATTTAATACTTTAACTTTTCTGAACTGTAGCTTATGAGGATAGGTTTTTCAACGAGTTTCAACTTGTCGGTTTAGCGCAGTGGTTAGTACTCCAAACTGCTAGGCGTTAGATTTAGATATAGATATGTAGGTTGGATACCCCGTGGCAAAAGAAGTTTTATTCGTTATAAAATGTTTAAAAATGTAATATATGTATTTACTCTAAACAGGACTATTAATATTTAAAGTCAAAATACTTGCAATCATTTAATTTTTTTTTTTTTGATTCAAACCTTTTTTGTCTCCCAAGGACTACATGAAAATAGTTAATGTTTTCTGTGTGCTGGGCGTGTGGAATTTCATATATTAATATGCTCCAATTCTGCGGCAAAAAAGAATCAAATTGATTCCCTAATTTAGTGACTAATGCTCTTCATACAATTAAAACCCAAATCATTTAAAACTAGTAAAGCACCAATTGATCTTGTCCGGGCTATGGTCGGGCTCTCGACCAGCTCCCGACCATGCTCCATGGTTGGACGCTGGCTAGAGGAGCGTTACGATGCTGGTCGTATTCCGACCAGAAAACCCGGCCACAGCCCGACTTAAAGTCGGGCTCCCCGGCCAGCTCCCGGCTTAAAGCCGAGCTCTCTGGCCGTAGAATGGTCAGCCCCCGACTTAAATTTCCACCCGGGTTAACAGTTCATATATTTTACATTTACACAACGTCGCATGATAATAAATAATTAGAAAAAGCGAGCTTAAAATGTGGTGCTTTAACTTTTCTGAACTGTAGCTTATGAGGATGGCTTTTTCACAGAGTTTAAACTTGTCGGTTTAGCGCAGTGATTAGCATTCCCGACTGCTAGGCGATAGATTTAGGTATATAGATGTAGGACCGATACCCCGTAGCGTTAGAAATTTTATTTGTAATATAATGTTTAAAATGTAATATATGTATTCAATCTAAACAGGACCATTAATAGTTATATTCAAAGTACACGCAATCAATTAATATTTATTTTTTACATATCTTTTTTGTCATATCCTTAGACCTTAAACTATAGCAGTATTGGTACCCATTGTTGGGCCAACAATGGCAGCCAGTCCCTGGATGCCAAGTCAAGGCCATAGTTATCAATCCGGTAATGGCGCGACGATGGCAGCTAGGTTTAGTCCAATACTGGTACCCAGTGCTGGACCGACAATGGCACCCATAGTTATCATAGTTATCATTCCGTCATAGTTATCATTCCGTCATTGGGGCGATAATGGCAGTTGAGCTTCCACAATCTTTGCGTCAACTATGGGCCGATGTTGGGCCGTATGTAATTTCGCACTTGTACAATAAAGTCAATTTGTGTAACATAATTACACAAAAGGTGTTAAAATGAGATAAACATGCTTCTGATAATACTGTAAAACGGCTCATTAGATACTGATATATTAGAATTGATAATAGAGAAAGAAGAAAGAAAGAGACAAACAAACCACCTCTAACTTATTTCTTTATCATTTATCCATCTTTTTACATTCTCATCAGAGAAGGTATTAGATTTGTGCAAAATTCGACCCCCTCCCTAGTTTTCGTCAAATGTAAACGTTTCAAGAACCCCTGATTCCGAAAAATAGGTTTTCACGAATGTGTGTGCCTCTGTGTATATCTGTATGCCTTTTGGCCTTTCTGTCTATCTGTGAGCACAATGACTTTTTAAAAAATCAATCTAATCAAGATCATCTCAACAGCTGTTGGAATTTTCTTGCAAAAAATAGAAAATTTAAATGTCGACAGTATAAAAAATAATGGAAAGTCAAAAAATCACATTCTTCGGTCATAATATGCAAAATACGGTAAAAGATGAGTCGACCAAAATTGTGCATTTAAAAAAGATCTACAAATGTGTAATAAATCACTTTTTGATAGGATATGTAGTTTTCTCTTTAATGGTGGAAAACTTCATTAAAGGCCAAACAGAAATCTGCCCGCCGCGTGAGCACATTCTCATCACAACTTTTGTCTTTTAATTTCTTTTTCGTTTCGTTTCTATCAAAGAATTATTCATGACAAATTAATATATTCCCGTGCAGAAATTGCCAAATATTTACCTTATTACCGACTTGGGCCAGATCGGGCAAACAATTTTGTGGATGTTAAATTTGGCCCCCTCTGGACCCCGGCTTAACAGCCAATCTTGACATTAATTTCTGGGCCTAAAGTGGGTTGATTCCAAATGGCCCAAATTTCAATTAAAGTGTGAAGCGTCAAAAATATTTTAATTTCTAATAATTGAAGAAGTGATCAAATAAGTGGCAAAAATGGCAGAAGCAAGCACAAGATGAGTGCGTAGGTATCATATACTTTAAAATATTCCTAAGTTACGTGTTGAAGACTATAATAAGTAAATTTATCAAGAATGTTAAGATGAAACATAACCTCAAAATGAGGTTATTTATTTACAAGAAAAAAAGGAGAAGTAATGTTTGATGTGTTGAATATGTGAAAACGAATTAGATCAACAATGACGTCAAAATCATTCAGTAGACTTTACGGCACTTTTCGTTTCCCGATTTGTCCTTCGTTTGCTTGCCGTTACTCCGTGTATCATCTCACGCACACACATAAGCGGGCGGTTACACCTACTGCGCCGAACGTGGCTTGACGCAGGAGAAAAGGTTATTTGACAGTTCCTGTTCGCTTCCCCTACAGCCCCGAAAACGAGAAGTGTCGTAGAGTCTACTGTATTTATTTTCACGTATTCTTAGGTGATTTGATATAATCGGTATGTGAATACAGCCTTACCATTGTACTATAGACGCTCTTGTAAAAATAACTTGAAGAGCCAGTGCAATATTATAAGCCACTTATTTCAAAGTAACTTTCTACATTTATAAGTTCATTATAGAAATTAAAAGCAACTTCAATTTAGAAATTGAAACGAAAATATATTGCGAAATACTTAAATAGTTTTTCATACAAAAATGCTGGCTACTATATTGCGTCTTTCGACTTTTTCCGTTTGCTCAAAGAAAAGCTTTCAAACAAATCTTTTTTTAATAGTCTTACATACTTCAATACTTTCCGTTGATTGAATA
>NC_046664.1:115716305-115718710 GCF_010883055.1 Belonocnema kinseyi
AAATATACGAGATTATTTAATTATTAACAAAGATTAGCTTTCGTGACAGTCAGAGTGACTCTTTTTGTTAGAACAGGTATACACTCGTAGTTATAAACCGCTCGTGTTGGAGTCATAAAATTTTGACTCAAGAGATAAATTTATGTCTTCAAGGCATAAAAACTTGTCTCCAAGACATAAATTCAAATCTGGCTCAGTCGAAGCATTTTTATTCGGGATGGCTGTAAGTGCAAAAAAGTAATTTAATTTAATTATGCTTAATTATACCTGAATTAAAAAAAGAATAAATTAAAAAAATTACCGAGACTCAAACTTTTCAAATGTTCATTTTTTTCTGATAAAATTTAAAAAATTAGGTGCCTTAAAAATGTGAAAAGAATTTTTCTTAAATATTGATTTAATTTCAAATCATCTAAGTACGCTTTAAAGTCATATTTAACAAATCGAGTTTCAAGAACTTTTTTTCCTGAGTTCTAAAGTATCGGATGAATGCCTTCAAGTATTTATGATATCGTACTCAGCGTGGCATCGTAGCTCTTGGGATTAGACGTTCGACTTATAAGCGTGCAGTGCGTGCGTTCGATTCCCGGTGTTGGTGGATTTTCAATAAACTGCGTATCTCTTTAGTTATAAGTAATAAGTCTTCTATAGTCAAATTTAACACTTATTTTAGTTTCAGAATAACGTGGGAAAGTATAGTTAAGGATTTAATGTCAATAAAAATACAAGAAAACGGAGGAGTTGTTTTTTAGAGGCTACAGAAAAGTATATAATGTTTAGATTTAACTTTTGCAAAGAAAATGTATTTTGCATTTGGATTAATATTTTCCTTCTGTGAATAAAGAAGTTCTGGTAATATATTATGCTAATGTGCTAATTAAACCTTTTTACTATTGCAAGCATAGCATCACATGTTATAATTTCTACTCGGGAAGAACTTTAATTGTAATTATTAGGAAATCTTGTAAACCATAATACGTCACCACATAACCTACATTCAAATTAGGAATTAATAGGGCAAGAGAGCAAGGATCTAGAAAGGATCTTACAGTTTAGCCGGGTAATAAAACGGCAACCTCGCTTCAATCTGGTCAGAGAGTCTAGGCTAGTGCCTTTTCAACAAAGCGTGACATTCTTTTTGGGTCCTTTCCGGATTTCCCGTTCAGCGCCCCAATAAAGTTAGGGCAAAATAACTAGCACCCTACCAAAACCGAGTCGCCATTTCTGCACGGGAGACTCGGTTTTCGCTCCAGGGCTCGGTTCTTTTTCACCCGTCTCGAAAGCTCAAATTCAATGATCCTTTTTGTTAACAAAGAAATAAATTTGAAAAAAACTTCTTTTTGATAGGGATGTAATTACTCAAAAACCGACTTCTGTTGTGCAATTTCGTGCATTCACAAAAGCTCAAGATAAATTACATCCTTCTAGTTAAAATTAATTCTTTCAAAAAAATATTTATAAGGATGCAATTACTGAATGATTGACATCTGTTGTATAATTTTGTGCATTCAAAAGTTTAAGAAAAATTACTTCCTTATAATTCAAAAATAATGTGTTTAAAATAAAGCGGTATATAGTGGCATCCTGTTGAAGATGGATGAACAATGAGGAAATGAGATCGAGGTGGTTTGGTTGCCTCTTGCTTTTTTCTGCCTCCTTTTATAATTGCCATATATGAGTCTCTAATGATTAATTTTACAATGTTGTTGAGAAACAGATTCCCCTCATTGTAACATCTGTTGTGCAATTATGTTACATAAATTGCTTTTCTTGAGTATTTCCTGTGCATAAATTTTGAAAGGCATAAAGTAGGGTTCTGATGAGATTTCCTTATTTCTAATCGGGCTTTAGTGTAAAAAACTGGTGAGGGTACTGTGGTTGACATAACGCTTTGACTAAAAGGGCCCTACTAGACTTTCTAGTAATGTTCTAGCAGTAACTTTTTATCATATAAAAAATGTTCACAATATGTCCGGATGTTTGACATTTGAATATTGTTTGAAAAAGCCACATTTTAAAACTTTTTCACTTAAAGCACGTAAAATTCCTCGAAAAAATGTTCAGTATTATACTTTTGCAATATATTTTCTCAAGAATATTGAAGGTTAGAGGTTAGTATAATAGCACTCCACTGCAAAATGTGATATTCGCGATATGAATCCACACTCAAAACATTAATAAATATTTAGTTAAATGTTAAAGATTTAGATCTCGCATGCATATGTGATCATGATATAGGCTGGTAAGAAACTGAAGCTTAAAGTTTAAAAAGTTCTATATTTTTTTAAACATTTTAAATTATGTTATTAAACTTAAACATTTGAAAAACATCAGAAGGCTAAATTTCAAAACATTGTGAATCGGTCGATATTAAAATTGTTACATTCTCATCAGAGAAGGTATTA
>NC_046664.1:115718720-115733396 GCF_010883055.1 Belonocnema kinseyi
AACCCGGTAATAAGCGTTGAATAGAGAAAAATGTCATTATAAGAATAGGATATCTCAGAAATTTATTTATTTCTACGTCCATAGAGGACGCCACATGGGTTTCTTTTCCCCAAAAGAGCACTTGTTTTTAATACCAGGTGTGTTCAAAAAGTAAGGCGACTTTTCAATTTTCGCTGGCTACGTACATTCAAGTTTTAAATTTTTTGTTTTGCTGTGTTGGTACACTCATCACGATCATATGTTCACAGTTTTGACTATGTAGCTCGTGTTGTTTTTCTGGCAGAGGCGTAAAAGGTTAGAAGGGTTTGGTGTGCTCGGTGATTTTCTTCATTCGAAAAAATGGAGCAAAGAGTTTGCATTAAATTTTGTGTGAAAAATGGAGTCCAGTGTTCTAAAACTCTTGAAATGTTGACAGTTGCATACGGCGAGTCTACTCTGAGTAAGAAAAATGTGTATAAGTGGTACACGCTCTTCCAAGAAGGCCGATAGGATTTCGAAGACGAACCTCGCCCTGGACGTCCCAGCACGTCAACAACAGATGAAAACGCTCAAGCAGTGGAAGAAATGGTGTTGGAAAATCGCCGAATTACCATCAGAGAAGTTGCTGAAGATGTTGGCATATCGGTTGGCTCATGACATGCTATCTTTTCGGACGTTTTGGACATGAGACGAATTTTTCATCCACACAAAAAACCATTAACTCCATTTTAATGTACAAGTCTCGCCCTTTAGAATGCCGTTGAGTTTGCTAAAATATCCTTTGTTTTACCTCTGTTTAGGGCAAAAATCGGTGTTTTTTCACGTTTAGGTTAGGATATCTCGGAAACCAGAGCCGATTGAGAAATTTGTACATCAGATTCGGATTCAGCATACAAAAAATCTTCGAAAAAGTATATTCTGCTTTCTGGGTCAAAATCTTGTCGGTCTTTGTTATGATTGAAAAGGATATAATAAAAAATAAAAAAAGTCCATTTTGAGTCAAAGTGTGCAAGATGAGAAAAAAGATAATTAAAAAAAATTGTGCACCCTTAAAATATGTGCAACTTTGTTATGGAACACTTTTTCTAGGACAAGTAGTATGTGTTTTACTTGTAAAAAAACAACAATTAAATGAAAAAATTAAATTCTTGGACAAACAACACAAGCTAGGGAAAAAAATAATTTAACCAAAGTTTTTCACCCGAAAAAAACTAAGAATATTTTCTGAATTATTTCTGTATTAAACGCGTGGTTTTAGTTTTAATCATAAAAAAATTATAGACAATGACACAAGCTATGAAAGAAATAAAGACAGAAGTTGATTATCTAACAAAGAGCTACAAGTTTGTGATCAATTAGTTTCATTTCGAGTTCGGTAAAACGAAATTCGATAATACCACCTAACCGAAGTTTAACGCGTTCTATCGTTAACGATGTAAGCCTCACGGCTAACCTAACAGTTGGGATACCGGAAAAAATCTAGAATATAAAGTTAAATACTTTTACGTCAAGGCTGTGCAAAAAATATTTGGGGTGCGTTTCCGCAAAATTTTGTATTGTAACGTTTAATTGATGAGCGGGTTTTTAAATTTATGAGAAATAAACAAAATCATTGTATAATTTTTTATTTGACATTTTCTAACTTAGAACCCCTAAATTATGTAATCTTAAATATTTTGAATGTTTGCATCGTCTACTTTTTTAAAATCTTTTTGATATAAAATATTCAAGCTATTAAAATAAACCATTAAAAACATGAAAATTAAGTTGATATAAAATCTCTGAAATTAAATTAGGTTAGAATTTCAGAATTAAATCTCATATGCAAGCTGATACGATTTACAGGATTCATTAATTATATTGCATGAAACTTATGTTTGTGAAAATATGAATAACACAGATAATTGGAGATAGTTTAATTTTTAATACCTGCAATTTATCATGTAATTTTTAATGTTTTTTTTACGCAATTCAATTTTAAATACTCACAATCAAACACTCTAACATATTAAAAATGTATTTAAAAAATGCTGGATAATTTTGAATATCTAAACCTAAGTTTTCAACTCTCCATCTTTTAAATTGAAGAAATTTGTATTGTGTATCATCAGAATCAAAACGGTTTTAATGGTGAAACTGGCATAACTTGAAACGTTAAATTTGAAAAGTTAAAAAATTTTCAATTTTAAGGATCTATAAATAAAAATTATTAAATTTGAATGATTTTTAAGATAATAAGTCAAGTTTTGAATTCTAATTCTCCTAAATTAAATGAGTACCAATTTACAAAATATAAAATATTTAATTAATTTGTCGAAACAATTTTTGCTAATATTTAATTAAATTGATTTAATTTTCAATACAATTAAATGTCACCGTATTATTTAACTAAAATTTTGATTTCACCATTTAAATTTTAAATCGAAGGAGTGGCTAGATTCATTGGGCTTCGCCGATACTAAATTTTCTGTAAGATTTTACAAAATTATATTTTATTCTCTTAAATCAAAAATTTATAATTGTTGAGTAATTTTCAAAAATTTATTTTTCCACCTATGCTCACCTCTGCAGCCTTATCCATGCAACTGATTATTACGTATTTTACTGAGAAGTTTGGACACATATTTATTACATTATTTATTATATTATTACATATTTATTACACATAATTATTACAATGATGTCAAACATTCTTCTTTTGCTCCATATATCTCAATTACACGTAAAAGTTCGATAAAGTTTCCTAACCAAATTTTCTCCATGTATTAGGTTTGTCACTTTCTGTTAGAAATTAATTTTGTTGTTGTTAAAAATGAAGTTTTTCCAATAAAAATGTAATTGTGTTATTGAAAATTCACTTTTTTATAGCAAATTCTAATTGTTTGTTTCACAATTCAACTGTCTTGTGAAAAAGTTGTCTTTTAGAATGGAAAATTCAATAATTTCGTAGAAAATGTAACTGCTTAGTTGAAAATTGTTTTGATTTGTTGAAAATTTCTCTCACTAATAAAAAGTTTATCTTCTTTATTTGAAATTGACCTACTTGTTTTAAAATATAAGTAATTTATTTAAAGCTCGTCTTTTTTTGTCAGAAACCCACAATTTTTCGTTGAAAATTCAACTATTTGATTAAAATATTATATGTATTAAAAAATTTATCTTTTTTGTAGAGAATTGATCTTCTGGATTAAAGAATAATAATTTTTGTTGAAAATTCAACGTTTTTGTCTGAAGATAAAAATTTCGCGTTGAAAAATGAACGTTTTGCATTAAAAAATGGTGTTTTTCAATTGGCATTCTTCCTGGTAAATTATTTGAAAATTCATCCCTTTTATTAGAAATGTAATGTTTTTCAATTAGCCAATACATGCTGAATTTTTTTGTTGATATGTAGAATAGTTTTTAAGTTTTGATTGGATATAACGTTTTAGGAATATAAAGAATTTATTTCACTGAAGAATGTTTTTCATTTCTTACAAGTAATAAATTCCCTGATAAATCAATTAAACCTAGTTTTCCTACAAAATACGTTGAAAACAATTTTTTTTCCCCACATACTGGAAGAAAAAGCTAAAAATTTAGTTGGAAAACCTTTAACATGACAAAAACCACTAAAATGGCAGCACTGAGACTTCGGCCAGGGCCCGCAACTTCGATTCATGGTCACGAAGTGAGAAGTGAGAAGGGTGCATGAGGAGCGGAGAAAGTTGTGTAATGTGATGAAGAAGAACGGCTTAGAGAAAGAGAAGGCAATAAGGAAGGAGAGAATAAAACGGTCAAGGTTTATTAAAAACTATGGGTGAATCCTTCCAAGAGAGAGAACGCAGTATTTGTGTGAAAAATGAGAGAAATGAAATGGACAAAACGGCCGTAGCAAGGGTGAAGGGGGTATTAGATAAAATAAAGAAGAAAAAAAGGAAGGGGGAAGAGGAATGGAGAAGGAAAAATTGTAAATAGGACAGAAGATAGATATACCTGCACTGTAAATATTGCCAATATTAGATAAGTATTAGGTATCAGCCGTGGATTCAGAGTTTGGCAATGCGAGGCAAGGCGAAATGTAGGGACATGGTTGCGAGGCCATTTGAGTGATCGGTAAGAGGGTTAAGGTGTCGATAGGTGTCAGTTTCCGGCTTTTATATCCCTGAGCTTCTTGATAATTATGTTTTCTTTCATATATGATCTTCCACATTGAATCAGAAATCTTTAATGTTGAAAAACGGATTTCAGATTCGATAATCATGACCCAAAAAATTCCGAGAGTAAGTAGTTTTGAGTGCTTTAAAGCATATATAGAATAATGGGTTGCTGAACGGATCTTCTAAAGGCAGGAAAAGATTCAAAGGATGTCCTAAAAACGTCAAGTTACGTGACATAGTGGCATATTCTAAGGACTTTTTTAGGGTGTCCCGGTGCCCACTACGACGAATTAAACAACGATGTGGTTTATTCAAATATGGGATGCATTCAATATGGCACGTTAAGGTATACCTGAAATTTTTTTTTTTTTGGTTGACTATCCCACTAAGTTGCTTTAACTATTTATATGGTTTTCAGAACTATCTCAGATCGAACTTCTCATCCAACAATGGATTATTATTAGACCAAAGGATATGGTTGTTCTGGCCATAGAAATTCCTATGATGAGCAAAATCAACATCCTTTTTCTAACGTAACTTAAATTATTACTTACATTATTCCTAGCTCCAATATCAGCACCAAGATCGATCATTCTGTCCAAAAATGCTGTACGGTTGTCCTTTACGGCATACATCAAGGGTGTCATATTAGTAGCCTGTAATAAAATTATGAATCAGTAGCTCATTTGACTATAAGTTGGTGGAAATATAAATCATTTCTTGTAATATTGTTACAAATTTAATTCCGCAATGGAAAAACATTTTTGAGAAAAGCAGTTACTAAAAAGCAGGATTGGAGAGAAAGGATAGGGAGCTTATGAGAAATTTCGTGCAATGGTATGTAGAAGTAATGATGGAGACTTGGCTAGATGGATAGGAATAGGAAAGAGTAAGGCTAAGGTTACCAAGATGTTATAAATGACAAGTTCAAAATGCCTGGAGGAAGAGTAAAAGAGGCAGAGCAATGTGAAGAATATTAATGTGAGTAAGAAACGAATGTAAAATAGAAAATGATAAGAAAGAGATGAAAGAACAAAAAGAAGGAATAATAGTAGAATAGGTAAAGATGCATGAGGCAGAGAAGGCTAAAACGGAAGAAGAGATTTCGAAGGTTGTAAATAGAGAGAGAAAAAGAAGAAAAATTAACCACGGTGCTGAGGTAGTACAATGGAAAAAATATATCATGTATTAGCTAGGAGGGCTAGAGAAAGGGATGGAAAGGAGGAAAATATGGTAGAGAAAGTGTTGAGAAAGATGACATAAGAAGGGAACTAACAGTCAAGCTATTAGGAATAATGAAAGATGGAAATTCACCTGGCGTATATGAGATTCCAAATGAAGTCTTAAAATACAGAGGACAGAATTATGGGAATGGGCATAGATTATGTGTAATAGAGTATGGAGAGGAGAGGGGTGGTCAGAGTTATGGAAAGAAGGAGTATTGTTACCTATAGTGAAGAAAGGCAAAGGGAAAGAAAGTAAAAATGACGGGGGTGTAACGCTGATGCCAACACTGACAAAAAAAGATTACTTGATTTAAATTCATGTAGTACTGAATACGTCCAATGAAATATTTCTTTGCTTTAAAGAAACTTTGCTTGTAACAAAAGTAATTTTTTCATTTAAAAAAAATTATTTCTTAAAATTAGAAAAGTTGTCTTCAATCAAAACAATATTTGATTGGACGTATTCAGTACTATATTTGAGCGGCTGACAATGAAAAGTGGAAATATCTCGTTGGTGAGTAAGAAGCAGCTATAGAAAAGTGCCTTAAAAAATGGATATAATTTCACGACTCTAAAAAGTAGCAATAGAATATTGGCTGTGAAAAGTGGACAACGGTGCTTGGGCGTAAGAAAGGGGAACATAAAAACTTTGCAGTAAAAAGTGGACAAACGTCGCGTGTCGGTGACTCGGCTCTGTTAAACGCTGCAAAGACAAGCCTCGTTCAAAGCCGAAAATGCACGAGGAAGAACCCGACCTCACCCGACTGGACGATTCGCTTTCAGTGGCTAACTAGCTATTAGATGTTTTTTGGTTAACTGAATTTCCACTGAATCTTGCAGGGCACCCAGGCCGTCAAGAGAATAAAAGAAAGTTCATGGCAACGTTTTATACGATTGCTTTGAGATGAATTCTCAGAGAAAATTGAAAAGAGATCACAAAACATTTTTTATTGTTTCCTAAAATTTTTTAAAAGTGTGTAAAATATTTTTTATACTTTTGCAATTTTTCCATATCAGGTAATTTTAGAAAAATTAAGGAACATAATTCATTTGAAGCCTTCTTGTGCAATTTTGTTTCACATTCTTTAAAAAGTTTATGTTGTTTTAAATAATGTACTTTTAAATTTGTATAAGTTTAAGAGACATTCAGAAATTTTAAACGATTAAAAAATAATTAAAACTTGTAAAGATTTTTGAAGAATTCTATAAGGTTTGACGAAAATTAAAAAAATTTAGGTTCCTAGGAATAATTAAAATATTTTTTATTTCAAAAAATTAATATCAAGAGATTATTTGGGAACATTTTAACACATGACAAACGATTTAAAAAATTATCAAAGAAGAATCTGAAATATTTCAAAGGCACCTATTTTTCATTTTTCAGAATTAAGCAACAATCAGGAAAGGTTAAAGGTTTTAGAACAAAATTTTCAAGTCCGTAAGATTATCAAATTGTTTAAATATGAAAAGTCGAGTAAATTCGGGAAAAATTAAGTAGAATTCAAGATATTCAAAAATAATTTATACCTTAGAAGATTATTAGAAATACACATTTATGAAGCTGTCAATAATAAACTTTAGGAGCTTTAAGCGAATCTCGAAATGTTAAGAGCATGAACAGATTATTTTCAAATGCTTGCGAAAATTCAGGTAATTTTTTTATATTTTGAATCACTTTTTAAAATGTTGAGAAAAATTCGAGGCATTTAAAAATATTTTCAGGTATTTGAGACGAGTCAAATAGATAAGAAATATTCACAAATTTGAAAACATTTTTAAAAATCTTATGATACTTATGTTTATATAAATTTAAAAACAAACTGACAATACTTATTTTCTTGCTTTCAATTTTTAGAATTTATTCTAACTAGAAATAAACTGCTAAAAACTTCTAACATTTAAATAGTTAATCGAAATATTCATGTTATGTCATTAATAATATCATTTTTTATTTTTTATGGTAGTGAAAAATTGTTTTAAATTGGTGAATTGCAAGTATTACTTACGTAAGGTAACTTCCATATTTGTATGACTACAAAAATATTAAAAATCCTTTTGTGTAAAAAAAATAGTCTTATTTATTTAAGATAATACTTCATGTTAAAAACACTTTTTTGTTTTGGAAACATCTTTTCTGTTTTTAAACATAATATGCAAAATTTGACGTACGGCGATGAGGGGAAGGCCAAAAAGAGATGTTAGGGTCTGTGTCACATTTCGTGGGGGGGGGGGGGGGCATTTTAATAAATAACTAACATATTTTTAGAATATTTTTAAATTTATTCTGCCTTAGGGTCAAACATGGTACAAAAAAACGCCGTGAAATTTGTAATAGAAACTGTTGTTTATACATAATTAAAAAAATTAACAATATTTATAATTTTATAAAATTTCCAAAATATTATTAAAATATGATACATATTGACTGTTATTAAGAATATTCTTTCAAATAGTTGGTAATTTTTTTTAATTCACATGTTTTCTACCATCTTTGGCCGTAGGAAATAGATTGCACGAATGAAATTATAGAAATATCTCTATTAGTAAAAGACTATGAAGACTTTTGCCTTCGAAATTTTACCAAAAACTTTTGAAAATAATAATAAACTTACTATAGATTTGGCTTTAAGCTTTTCTACCAATTGGAGAAATAGATATTTCTCTTATTTTTTTCCAGTAACTGATTTTTTCCCTGAATATAGAGCAGATTAAAAACACTTCAAAAATAGAAATAAGAAAGGTAAAAAATGCATGCATTTTTTTTTCTTGTTGGAAAAACCGACAAATTTTTTAAGAACACTCGTTTCCACTCTACCCGCGGAAGAAAATGTTTACAATATTTTTATTAAATAATAAACATTTGATCTTTTGGACTCAAGTGGAAAAGTTAATTTTTTTTCATTAATTATGGTTCTTCAATTGACGTCAGTTATCGTACTTGACAATTGAGGAATTTCAGGGCATATCTTTTTTCCAGTCTGCAAACTTCAACTCGTGCTAACTTAGCTCATATTCAGAATTTTTAGATTCGATTTATACTAATTCAACAACGTATCTACATTTTCTGAAAATTATATTTGAAAGAAAAACTTAAATAATTTAATGAACATAGAAACTGTTAATTTTGTGTTGTAGACAATCTAATAAACATGCAGTTCAACCTCAAGCGCTTCATTTAACGAGAAAATTTAAAGAAATGGAAAACCTCCAGTGAGAAAGTTGCAGATTAAGGTTGAAATAAGTTTTTGTTCAAATTTTAACTCAATTGAATTAATGGTTCGAAGAGTATGCATTTTTTAAATAGCAATTGACAATAGTTACGCTGCCTTTTATGCATGTGCATGTAGAAAGGAATTTTATTTTAAAATGTATCGAATTTTTTAACAAATAACTAAAATGAATTTTTTACTTTTATTATTTTTTAAGTGTCTTTAATCTGCTTCAGCTTTAGGGGAAAATCATATACTGGAAAGTGATAAGAGAAATATCTATTTCTCCAACTGGTCCAAAAGCCTGTACAACCGTTTGCTAAAATTAAAAAAAAATTCGGTATCATTTTAACGGAAAGTTTTCATAGCCTTTTACTTAGTAATGAAGATATTTTTATAATTTTACTTGTGAAATCTATTTCTTATGGCCAAGTACGGTAAAAAATATCGTAAAATTAGAAAAACTACCAAAAGCTTACAAGAATTTTCAAAATAAAAGTCAATGTGTATTATATTCAAATAATATATTGGAAAATTTATAAAAGTATTAATATTGTTCACTTTTTAAATAAATGTATACAGAGTGCAACCGTTTTTATTCAAAATTTTACATCGGTTTTTTGTACCATGTTTGATCCTACGGCAGAATCAAGCAAAAAATATTATAAAAATATGTTCACTAGTTAATAAAATGCCCCCCCCCCTCCCTACGCAATGTGACAGACCGTAACATTTCTTTTTGGCCCTCCCCTCATCGCCGTTACGTCAAATTTTTTATATTATGTTTGAAAACATGACAGACGTTTCCTAAATAAAAAAGGGGTTTTAAGATGAAGTGTTATCTCTAAATAAATAAAATAACTTTTTGAACGATAAAAGCTTTTTTAATATTTTTGTAGTCAAACAAATATTGCCCTGAAAAGTTCATTGGAAATTAAGTTTGCCGAAAAACTCCTAATAGCTAGTTTGCTACTGGAAGCGAATCGTCCAGTCGGGCGAGGTCGGGTTCGTCCTCGTTCATTTTCGGCTTTGAACGAGGCTTGTATTTGCAGCATGTAACAGAGCCGATTCACCGACACGCAACGTTTGTCCACTTTCTTACGACTAAGTTTTTCTGTACCCCTTTCTTACGGGCCAAGCACCGTTGTCCACTTTTTACAGCCAATATTCTATTGCTACTTTTTACAGTCGTGAAATTAGATCCATTTTTTTAGGCACTTTTCTATAGCTGCTTCTTACTTTCCAACGAGATATTTCCACTTTTTATTGTCAGCCGCTCATTTCTTTGAATCAAATAATCTTTTTTTCAGTGAATACTGTATAAAGTATATGTAACTGTTTTGTCGGAGATATTAAAGAAGTTGAGAAAAAGAAGAGCCACTGAATGCGACATGGTTTCGAAATGAAATAAGGGTGTTGAATAAGATATATGTGCTAAAGTATCTGATAAACAAAAGAATTAATAGGGAGAAAGCGGCAATAATAACAATATTTGTGGATTTAAAGACGATGTTTGTCTCCTTGGACCGATTCGAGAATGAAAAAGTTATTACAAAACAGAAGAGAGCCCACTTTTATTTAATATATTAAGCTTAAAATTAAAGGATTAAGTAAAAAGGAGAGGGAAAGATGCATACACTGGCAAACGCAGATGATATACTGTTTGTGGCAGAGGATAAAGAGGGTATAGTAGGCCTGATTCCAGGATTGGAGAAATACTTAGATGGGAAAAAGTTGAATTTTAAGCAGTATTCTACTTTGAAACGCTCGGAAAAAAGCTATTTTTGTGATTTTTTTCTGAAATTATTAATAATTATATTGATGTAGGATTTGTTAGGATCAATAAATGCTAGTTTATCTGATTTCTGGAGTCATATTGAATATAAAACCGTTTAATTTTTTTGTTTTGGACAGCATATTCTCGAGATTTTCACAACAAAAAGTGCATCAGATAAATAAAATTTAAAAAAAAATGTATTTCAAGAGTGTGTTTAAGCCTAACAAACCCTACATCGATATCATTACATAGCCACACAAAAAAAGTGTGCGGATCTGGTAACAAGACACACGTATTCCTATGAATTTTGGGGCGCTGAATTCAAATCCGGTATCAAAAATCACCCATCACGTCATGGTTGAGCCATAACCTCAAAAAATGACGAAAAATCATGCACTGAAGCAAATAAATTTCAAAATAATGCCTGTGATGCAAATTTTCACTTCAAAAACATGTCGACAACTGTGAAGGATCAACCCTTGTCTAATATCAACTTATTTAACATAACTTTATCCAACAGAACCTGACCTCACCTAACCTGAATTAACAGAAATTTATTGAACTACACGTAAAGCTCTGGAAGCATATTTTCTCAGTAGCAAATGTGTGCTACATCGAATCGGTCAACTCGAGTCTAACCTAGAAATAAATCTAACCTAGCCTAACCTAACCTAACCTCACGAAACACAATTAAACTGATTGTGTTGTCCCGTTGTGTTTGCGGTACCGTTTGAGTCATCTTGGGCTTAACCTGCAAAGAAGTCAAACCTATCCTAACCTAAAAAAACCTGACCCAACCTAACCTAACTTAACTTCACGTAACACAATTAAACTCATTGTGTTGTCCCGTTGTGTTTGCGGTACCGTTTCATTCAGCTTCGGCTTAACCTATATAGAGGTTTGACCTATCCTAACCTAACGAAACCTGACCTAACCTAACCTAGTCGAATGAAATTCAACCAGACGTGTAGCTATGTAATTAGATTTATTTCTAGGTTAAGCTCGAGTTGACCCATTCGATGTAGCACACATTTGCTACTGGGAAAATATGCTTCCAGAGCTTCACGTGTAGTTCAATAAATTGCTGTTAATTCAGGTTAGGTGAGGTCCGGTTCTGTTGTGTAAAGTTATGCTAAATAAGTTGATATCAGGCAAGGGTTGATTGTTCACAGTTGTCGACATGTTTTTGAAGTGAAAATTGGCATCACTGGCATTATTTTCAAATTTATTTGCCTCAGTGCATGATTTTTCGTCATTTTTTGAGGTTATGGCTCAACCATGACGTGATGGATGATTTTTGATACCGAATTTGAATTCAGCGCCCCAAAATCCATAGGAATACGTGTGTCTTGTTACCAGATCCGCACACTTTTTTTTGTGTAGCTGTGTTATCATTAATCTCAGAAAAAGTTGGGTGCAAGCGGTAGACTGGAGGACGTCTGCATATATGTTGAGAGAAGAAGCATAAAGGGAAAAATTAAGTACAAGAGTGGGTGAGAAAGCGTCGCAATTTTAGATATAGGAGAGGGAAATGAAGTAAGCTATGAAGAATCGGCGAGAAGGGACAGGGAGAGACAATTAGAGTAAAAATGGGGAATGATTGAGGAATCAAAATATCATAAACAGTATAAGATGATGAAAAAGAAAGTAGTATCAAAATATTTAGAAAAGCGATGGGAGGAGAGAAGATGGACCAGAATACAAGATTTATAATAGGAAACGAGGTAAGCGAGGGGATGTATTAGAAAAATAAAAAAAACAGAAAGTGCAGAATATGTGAGTGGTAGCAGGAAACATGGGATCATGTATGGGAAGGATGTAGAAAAAGAGTGGAAGATAAAGTAATCTGGAAAGAGAATTTGGAAAAGATTCTAGGGGCTGGTGGAATGGGTATGCAGCGAATGAAAGCGTTGGAGAAGCTAGAGGGTGGTTTTCGATCGCTCGCTCATTTTTTTGACAATAAAATTGCGGTATATCAATATATAAGTAAGTATCTATATATAAAAATTGATGTAAATAGTCTTAAATATATGTAAACAGTAAGGATAAGGTATATACAGTTCGTAGATGGTACTGCAAGACAAGAAGATCATGTACACCCGTAGGGAACACATTATGAATGAAGAAGAAATATTAGATACAATTCGGTTACATATCTTCAGTAATAGTTATTTAAATGTGGCACCAGATTTTTATTTTGTTTTCTGACTCTGATTATGTTTTGAACAGGAAAGGAACCTCTCAATATGTTATTATTTAACATCTTTATTATGCAGTTTTATTCAAGTCCGATTAGGAAGCAATGTTAAAGAACTAATTTGATTAATAAAATTTTTCATTTGCTCGAGATTCACGTCTTTTCAACTTTGGACGGTGACTAAAAATTTAGTTTTCTACCTACAAATTAAACTGCCTCCCGAAATACTCCAGTGGCATACATTTCTAAGGTAATTGATTAGAGCTGTTAAATTGCAAAAAATGTACAAAAAGGTCCAAAAATAAGAAAAGAAAATTACATACGTTAAAAAAATTGTGAAAAATGTAACAAATAACATTATAAAAAAGCTTTTATTGTCACAATATATACTATGATTTATCTCATTGTTTGAGCCAATAATATAATTTTCAAAACAACATCAGTCTATTGGAATATTTACTACATTAATTTATTAATTTTCAATTGCTTACACAAATGGAATTCGTTTAAATAATTTTTTTATAAAAAATTATTAATATTTCTTTAGTGGAATATTTATTAACATTGTTTGTTTATTTTCTGGTTATAAAAATTATTACTTAAATATTACTGATAAATTATTTATTATCAAATTTATTATTAATCGCTAATTATTTATTACTGATCAATATTCCATAAGACCAACAGTTATAATTTTTATTTTTAAAAAATTCGCAAGGAAATCATTTAAACAAATTCCATTTGTTGAAATAATTCAAAATTAATTAAATAATTTCAATAAATATTTGAAGTTAAATCTAGTAATCCTAAATTTGGTCAAAGATTATTTAAAAGTATTTGCGAGTACAATAGTTACAACATATAGAAAACAATATTGAAAGTAATTTGCTATTATAGTAATTATATTTGATTTAATATTTATGTACATACGTAAATTTTAAGTTGGTTTAATAAGAAATGGTGTGAAAACTTGATTTTTTTCATCTATTCTAAGCCTTAAAACATAATAAATACACAAAATAATTTCATGAATCAAATAACATATCTATAAAAAAAAGAGTTTTTTTTAAATTTATAAAGAAAATCTGTGAAGATTATTTTTAATTTGATATAAATCTTATTGAAATATGTACAAGAAACGATAGAAACAATTTAATTTATAGTACCCGAAAATTTGATTTAAATCTCATTCTTGAACACCGTGTATAAGGTGTATTTAGGTTTAACATTATGGCCGATTCAGAACAGCCATTCTCGGTTGCGGTTCGCCGGTCCGGTTGGACTCTCGGCCAATCAGCGCGTACTCGGTCCCGGTTCCGGTTCAGTTCGAGCATTTAGGTTCGATTCTAATATCAAACGTGCCGTTTGCAACCGTAGCCAATGATAGCGCTCGCTAAAGCCACGAAGCCTGTCAGCTGTTTCTCGAGCCTCCCCCCGTCATGTCGTTACATATTTATTTAACGGCATCATATGTAATATTTATTTTTCTCTGGAGCTTATTGAATCACCAAGTGATTAAGATGGTCCATTAACATTAAATAATCATATCCTCAAGATCAGGCTGGACTGGCCATCTGGAATTTGGAAGATTTGCCGGTGGGTCGCGAGCCTTGACGGCCTTTGGAGGGCATACCAAAAAACAAGAGTGCGTGCGATATCGTGAGTGATATATGTCTGCACTATGGTGCGATCAAAATCGAAACGACGTTTTCGAAAGCTCTCTTTCCATCGTATATGGTACACAGAGAGGAACAAAGAAGTAGTCAAAAACAGAAAACTCTTGGAACGCACTGTAGGTATTATTAAACCTATAGGTAAATAAATATTGTTGTTTGATAAATAAACGTTTTTGTACATTTATAGTAACACTTTTAATGCACAGGTAAATGTGGGCTGAGTTATTGAAGCCATAAAACTAAAGCAGCATGCACGTTAGAAATAAGTAATCTCAAGCATGGACATTTTTTAGAGATATTATTACTTTTGGGAACATATGATCAAACTTTACAAGATTAGATTAATAGTTGCACAAATAAAAGTAAATCGAAAGTCGGTAAGGTGTATCGACATGATTTTGGTGTCAAAATATTAAGAAGAGCTCCCTCTTTCATGCTTTTTGATTTAACATTCAGTTTGCTTTCAATTCTCA
>NC_046664.1:115733496-115736763 GCF_010883055.1 Belonocnema kinseyi
GAGGGAGCTCTTCTTAATATTTTGACACCAAAATCATGTCGATACACCTTACCGACTGCGAGTAAAGCCACCCACGCTTTAACTTGACAGACTGTATTAACAGAATCATAGATGTAATTTTAAAACTTATAAAGGACACCATAGTTCAACAAATAAATAAAGCAATAATCATTTCTATACAAATGGATACGATTTAAGGCGTAAATATTCAAGACCTATAGTCCATCATTGTGGGATACGTATACAACGATTTCCTTCGTGACAGACTATTGAGTTTTGCACAAACCCATGACTCTACTGGAAAAGGGTTTTAATAAGTTAAAGCGAGCATTCTTGAGATGCATTGTATAAGTATCAACAACTGTATTGGTAACTGAACCAATGGCGTGGAAAATATGCCAGGCGAATATAATGGCTTCACAACATAGCTCTCTGCTGAAGTTCCTTATACGATTCATGTATTGTGTTTTAATCATGTATTGGACCTTGTAATAGCAACTGAAATATGATTGGAAAAACATGATGGTGGGCAAACGACGAAGCTTTGACGAAAGTCTTTGGACATGCTGAGAAAAATATTCGCTATACGTTGTTGCTGTTACAGCAGTTGAAACAATTGAAAATGAAACTTGAACAAAGCTTGAAACACGAGTACTTGTGAAAGGATACAAACTGATAAGTTAAAAATTTAAAAGAGAAATTCAATTCACTAAAAAAAGTAAACTATGACTTTATTAAGTGGGTGAATGAACAACAAGGCATTGCAAATTCGGAGTCACAAGTAGAAGGCTCTTTACCGCACAGAAGAGTTAGACGAAAAGTGTGTCAGATGAAGAAATTTCCGGAGACGAAGTCTTCACCGATCCTCTTGAAGCACACAGAATTAATAATTTTAATGTCATATTTGATACTGTAGTATCAAATTTAGAACATCAGTTTGATCCCCTAAATAATGCATTTTATGCAGATCTAGCTTTGCTAGATCCTAGGAGCTTCGGTGGTATGAGACTTGAAGGTTTAAAAGCTCCAGCATTCGAAGCACTTTGCGATACAATTTCAGCTATTTAATCGCAAATAAATGCAGGGGAATTACGTACGGAATTGGTTAGTTTAGCTGACTACCTCGAAAACCTAAAATTTTCACTTTTAGAAGCATATAATACGGGTTTGCAAAATGATGGTGACATTGCAGAATTCTTCGAAAATGATTGCGATCAAGATATTCAAGAACAATCTGAGAAAAATCTTGTCGTAAAAATTGCAATAATTATTGTTATAGACTTTTAAGTAGATACCATTTATCATGTGGAGTGGTTCCACTAATCTATTTAGCATACAAATATATGATGACTTTTTCGTTTATCCAAGTAGCTTATGAAAGATCATTCAGCTTGTTGAAAATTATTAAAAATCGCTTGAGGAGCTCTATGAGTCAAGAAAAATTAGAAGCTTTTATGCTTATGGCGAGCGAAAACGATATTTCGCTGATAGTTTCATTATAAATGATAAATAAAGATCTCGCCGAAAAGAGTTCAGAGTATAAAAAATTACTTTTATACTAACATTTCTATTTATTAGTGAATCTTATTTTTGCCTATAAAAGAACTGGAAATGTTTTTATTTTTTATTATTTATGTCAATCATTATAATTTCATATTTTTACAAATAAACTAAAATTCTATATTAATTTATGACTTTAAACTTCTCTTTGTTAGCTACGAACACTGGAATTATTTGTATCATTAAATGTGCCAAACTTTTCTTATAAATCAATATAAATAAAACAAATTTGGAATACATGATTATTGTTACTTTTAACTTTGAAAAAAGAGACATTCAGAAATTGCATAACGCATGGGTGGATTAAGGTTTGTTAAAAAATTAGTATATTGCTCAATATATTATAGCTTAACAACGAGGGGGCGGGGGAACCGAAAAAAGGGACACCTGTCTACAAAATACCAGGGCCGCTTGATGTCCCAGTCCGTCTCTGCTCAAGATTAACTATTTTTTGAAGTTCTTTAAGACGATAGTGCGAAAAAAATTAAAATATTTTAATGTGCTTTCAAATTATAAATATGTGCATTATATATGGGGTATTCCACAAAATATTTTCCACCACACTTTTGTCACGTAAAGTATTTTTACATTCTCATCCTAATGAGAAGGTATTGGTTTTATGTGAAAAATAACTTTTGCGGATTCCATCAAATGTCGACGTTCTGAAACCCCCTGATTCACTTTATAAGGATATGAAAAGAAAGGACGAGTTCGTTGGCCAGCTTTTTTAAACAAAGTTTTGAAAACTTAGGGCATTTTGAAAATTTTTGAGACCATTTTTTTTTTAGTATTTGAAATTTGTTTCTACAGATATTCATAGTAAATCGAAATAGGAACAATTTATCCTTATTGTTTTTTTTTCAGAAAATAGAAATTACAAAAAATTTTCACAATCCAAAAAACCAAACGAAAATTAACATTTGAGGCCAAACAAAGCTCCCTCATTCGCTCCTCTAGCACCCTCTAACTCCTTCATCCATTCTTCTCCTAATCCATCTTCGCCATTTTTGAGACCATCCATGAAAAAGTCAAGAAAAGAATAACGTCTCTTTTTCAAGGCCCTACCAGACTTTGTAAAGAACTTTTTAAATTTCAACAAAAAATTCAAAATTCAAATTTGTATCGTAAAATACTCATGAAGAAGCAATAACTCTATTTTAAGGAAAACAAAAGAAGATACGAAAAGAGATAGATTCACAAAAATTGAGCAGCTGAAAAAAATAGCAAATTTTTCAGAAATTACTTTTTTTTAGGATAAGTAGTTTTTCTTTTCTTTTTAAAAAACAACATTTGAAATAAAAAAATTATGGATGCTGAGTTTTTCTGATATTGTGGTGAAATTTGAGGTGAGTGGATTGTGGAAGTGTGTGGAAGGGTGTGGAGGTGAGAGATCTAATTGAGGGATTGTGAGATTGCAAAGGGGAGGTAGATATTTTGGAGGATTGAGACAGATTTGTGTGGAAGTTTGTTTGGAGATTTGTGACAAGGTGGGAAGACTGTGTGGACGGATTGGTAGTAGCAGGGTTGGGTAGCGACAAAGAAAGGCGTGACAGGTAACAGACAGCGACGATAGAGGCAGGGAAGATAGAAGGCGGGAAAATTTGTATTTTATTAATGGCTAGTGGAGCGAGTATCTCCTCGGAAGAAACAGAATTAGAGCAGGAAGTCTTCAGTACGCCGAAAGAGATAAAGGAAAGGAAGGCAAGG
>NC_046664.1:115736863-115749979 GCF_010883055.1 Belonocnema kinseyi
TGGCAAGAAAATGTGGTTAAGATTCTAGGCGAAGATGGATTAGGAGAAGAATGGATGAAGGAGTTAGAGGGTGCTAGAGGAGCGAATGAGGGAGAATGAAAGCATGCACGCGAAAAAAGTAAATAAGGGTATAAAAAAAGTGAAAGAAAAAGGAAACGGAAGTCGCTTAGATTAGAAGCGTGAAAATTGTAAGTAATGTTAAAGTAAAAGATAAGTAGACTAAGATGCGTTTGCGTTCTCATGCTCTCTCTCGCTTGCACTCTCGCTTTCGTTCGCTCGCTCACTCGCTTGCTAACAAGTCCTAAATTGCGCTATCGCAGGAAATAGAAATAAGGAACTAGATATAAGACTTTATGTAAATAGTTGTAAATAATTGTATATATAGAAAGGATAAGATTGTAAAAAATATATAGATTTAAACAGAAAGATTGTAAGGAATGGAAGTCATGTAAACCCTTAGAGGACACATTATGAATAAAAAAAAAATAAAATAAAAAAATTATATTCGAGTACAACGATACAAGCGTCGAGAATAAGGGGGACAACATTTATTCAACCAGAAGATATTTACAAATTTTGTATGGATATTTATTTTTATAGGAAGCGCAGTTTTTTTAAATCGTAAATAATAAGATAAAAATAAAAAATATATAAAAACAAGGCAATACGAATAAGACTGTTTCAACTTCCATGGACATTATGAATTGTAATGATATAAATTTATTTAAATGATTTATGTTTCAGCGCAGTTAAGAATAGAAATTAAAGCAAAATAAGAAACAAATATTAAAGTAGTCATGATAAAAACAATTTGCGCTTTATTTTGCAAAAGTACAAGATACGTGATGAAAATGTGTTCGCTAAAACCGAAGGTGCTTTAACAAAAGAGAGTTCACAATCGCAAAATTACAGTTGTAGGTTCGCTGATCTTTAATTTTGAAAGGTCTATGCACGAATGTGGGAAAAATGCAAAGGCCGAGCGCGAATATGCGAATGTAAGAAAAATACAACATCAAGCGCAAAGCGTGAGAACCAACAATACGCGCACTAGGCGCGCTTGAACTTGCGAGCGAAGCGAGCCACGCGCAATGAGAACGTGCCCGCGCGGGGGGCATATTTTTTTATTTCAATATGACACGCAAAGTTTTCGAGAAAACTTTTTTCCACGTTTTTTGTTCATAAAAAGTACCTTTTTTCAATTGCTTATACTGCAATATGAAACAAAGATATAAAAATTCGTACAAACGATAAAATGGTGGCCTTTTCTTCAACTTTGGAATAAAGTGTACGAAACTCCACTTTAATTATTCATTTAATAAGTTAAATTAAATATTTATAAGCAAATAGATTTTTCAATGTGGACCTGTTTTTTAAATTTTTATTTCAAATAGTGGAATAAACGTTTTTCTTGATCTGGTAAAAATTTCGGAGTAGGCAGTCAAATACTTTCAAAGCAATGAATTTCGAATAGCGGCTTGCGTAGGTCAGTTACACCAGCCCACCCCCCCACTCTTAATTTTTGGGTTTTCTATAGCCCACTGAATTGCGCCCCAAATGCGCTCAAATGCGCCACCGATTCAAATTGTTGCGCCACAAAACTGCAGGAGTTATGTCAGGTGTTACGCGGAGGGCAGCGTAAAGTTATACCCCCCCCCATATAAAAAATCAAAATTTAAATCACATGACCTTAAAGATGTGCACCATAGAGAAAGAATTTTGCGCCACATTGATAACCGAATTATCAGCGACCAAAATGGGGGGGGGGGGGCTGGCGTAATTTTTCTAAACTAATAACATGTTTCCAAATTCATCATACCTATCTTTTATAACTTCAAATTCGCTCAAATGCGCCACCACTAAAAAATATTGCGCTAGCTAATTAGCAAATATATCATGATTTGGAGGGGAGGGGGCAGTGTAACGCAGGTGTTTAATCCTCAACTGTGATGCACAATATAAAGTTAGGGATATAAATTCTTTCTTCTCTAAATACGCTCAGATGCGCTACTTTCGAAACTAAAAAAACAATAATCAACCCCCCAATTAACTCTTACTACCGATAAACTACCCGATGATATCTCCACATAAACTGAGTTGCAAAAGAAAAATTTATAATGATCTCTTCAGACAGAATTTCAAATGCGCTCATATGTGCCACTTTCAAAATTGACAAAAACCCATAATCAACCCCCAGACAACCACTTGTTACGATCCACTACCAAATTATATTTCCAAATAACTAAAATTACAAAATGAAAATTAATAATGATCTCTCCGTATAGTATTTTAAATTTGCTCATATGCGCCACTTTCGAAATTAATGAAAAAAAACCAACCCCCTAATTTTCAATTGTTATCGATCCACAACCCGACGGTATCTCCAAATAACTTTCATTTCAAAATAAAAATTTATAATGATCTCTTCGGCTAGGATTTCGAATGCGCAAATATGCGCCACTTTCCAAATTGAAAAAAAACATAATCAACCCACTCACTACCACTTCTTACGATCCACTGTTCGATGTCTCCGATTACTTAAATTGCAGTATAAAAATGTATAATGATCTCTTTGAATAGGATTTCAAATGCGCTCATATGCGCCACTTTCAAAATTGACAAAAAACCATAATCATCCCCCTCGTTACCACTTGTTACGATTCACTATCCGATAATATCTCGAAATAACTTAAATTGCAGAATAGAAATTTATAATTATCTCTTCGTCTAGGATTTCAAATGCACTCATATGCGCCACTTTCAAAATTGACAAAAAACCATAATCAGCCCCATCACTATCACTTGATACGATACACTTTTCGGTAATGTCTCCAAATAACTTAAATTGCAGTATATAAATTTAAAATTGTCTCTTCGCATAGAATTTAAAATGCGCTCATATGCGCCACTTTAAAAATGGACAAAAACCACAGTCAACCCCCTCATTTTCAATCGTTATAATTATTAATTTTTATACTGCAATTTAAGTTATTTAGAGACATCATCTTAAACTGGATCGTAACAAATACCCCGAACGTACCTCTTGGACACAGTGATTTCAAAATACCGGACGGAATAATTCTAGCTGATCAAAAATTCACAAATACTCGCTCGGTAGATTTGCTAATTGTCGGAGGATTATTTTGGAACCTGTTATGCGTTGGATACATCCAGTTGCGGGCTGATCAGCCTATCCTTCGAAAAACTAAGCTGGGATAGATTGCAGCTGGTGAGATGAAATTGTCTTCCTCATCACAAAAATCGAGAGCGCAGTGCAACTTAATTACTAATCAACAAATTCATAATGAGATCCAGCGTTTCTGGGAAATAGAAGATTATGCAATTAAGGTAAGGTGCCCTCAACTAGACCCAGCTAACATTTGTGAACAAAAGTTCGTTGTAACAAACGAACGAGACTCACAGGGACGATTCAGTGCAGCCATTCCCCTCAAAGAAGAGTTCCGTGAAATCAGCGAGTCCTTAAATATGGCTTAAAAACGTTTCATTTTTATGGAACCGAAATTGAAAAAGGATAGTCAATTGAAGGACAAATATGTAGAATTTATGGCTGACTACACACAACAAGGACGCATGAAAATGATACCTCAAGAAGAAGTAGAAACTGATGAATTAGTCTACTATTTGCCGCACCACGCCGTTACAAAGGAAAGCAGTACGACAAATAAACTTCGGGTGATCATCGACGGTTCAGCAAAGAATCGGTAACGTGGTTTAAAACGATGCTTTCTCGAATGCTCTACTTTTTCGCCAACATCCAATTGTTTTATCGGCAGAGATAACATAAATGCATCGCCAGATATAAATTTGTGAGAACCAGCAACATTCACAGAGAATCCTGTAGAGAACCGACCCCTCATCACCCGTACAACATTTTAAATTAATGACTGTCGCATACGACACCGCGTTAGCCCCCTTTCTCGCGCTTCCGCATTGCGACAGGTCGGCGAGCACAATAAAGGGAAATGTCTAAACGCTAGCAAGATTATTATTCGAGAATTCTATGTAGATGACCTGCTCACAGGAGGGAGCACTCTGCAGGAAGTAATAGAACTGAATCGTGAACTCATCAAGCTGCTATCGTCAGCTGGACTCGAGCTGAAAAATTGGGCCTTAAATAACTCACAATGCAGCATAAGCAATTGAAAAAGGTACTTTTTTATGAACACAAAATTTTGAACAAGTTTTCTCGAAAACTCGAATCAAGTACAGAAAAATTAATTCAAATAGATAATAACCCGAAATCGTTAGAGCTTATTTTGGACCCCGCGAGAATAAATTAAAATACTCAGTTAAGAAATCGTCTTCTGAAATGGCAACTAAAAGGACAATTTTGTTGAAAATGGGGCAAATTTTCGATCCTCTTAGTTTGGTTAGACCGGCGATTATTCGAGAAAAAATAATCATGCAAAATTATGGCAGTTTCAAGCTGCCGTTACATGCTATATGTTATATGTGGCAAATCGTATAAGTGAGATCCAAAAGCTTAGTAGTAACAATTGGAACAATGTATCGACAAAGGAATATCTAGCGGATCTTATCTCACGAGGTTTAAACTCGGAGTACTTGCAGACCTGTGGAATTTGGTGGAATATGCCATTGTGGCTCTTTCAACCACAGGATAATTGGCCTATTACGCGACAAGAGAATAAAGAAATTACGAAGGCAATTTCTGAAGAACGAAAGTGTGAACGAGTTCTTATTGTAACAACTGTGCATGATTTTGATTTGCTCGAACGTTATTCAATACTAAACCGTAAATTAAATTCAAAGTAGAAATGTGATTTCTGATGGAAACAATAAAAAAATAGGCAATCTTAAGGCTACGGAAATATCGAGAGCTTTAGATTGCCTTCTAAAACTTGCACAAATCAATGATTTCGCCTCCAAAATTAGCAAAATTAAATAATTAAATGAAATCCCGTATAAAGGTAAATTATGTTTATTGAACCCTTTTCTAGATCAGAATGGTCTCCTCAGGGTGGGCAGTCGACTAGTGAACGCACCGATCCCATTTAACCAGAAGTACCCGATAATTCTTGCGCCGAACAATCCACTGTCTAATCTTGTCATATCTGAAGAACATAAATAAATTAATGCATGCAAGGTGCCAGGCCGTTATTGCGTCTTTGAGAGCTCGATATTGGCCCCTGTCATGCGAAAACACTTTAAAGGGGTTCTTAGAAAATGCATAAAATGTTTTCGGGCTCAACCTGTAACGAGAGAGTACGTTCAGGGTAACCTGCCTTCTGCGTGAGTTACCTATAACCTCCTTTTCTATGACTGCGCAGTAGATTATGCTGGACCATATAAGTTAGGTGAACGAGTGCGAAGCCGCGTGACTTACGAGGCATACATTTTAATTGTTATCTGTTTTGTGACCGAAGCATTTCACATTGAACTAGCTCATGATTAAAGCATTGATGCGTTTCTTAACTGCTTACGTCGTTTTATATCCCGGCGTGACAAGTGCCAGCATATCTATTCAGACAACGGAACTAACTTTGTAGGGACTCAACAATTTAAATGAATGAACTGCGCTCTTGAATAACAATAAATTTCAAAAAATTGTCAATAATTTTTTTTTCTCAAGAACACATCCAGTGGCATATGACTCAACACCGTACACTCCATTTTGGAGGGATATGGAAGAAGGCGTGAAAATCAGTTAAAAAACATCTATCACGTGTTATCGGGGAAACTAGGTTAACTTAATAACAAGTGTAAACGGTTCTAACACAAGTTGAATGCTGCTTAAATTCACGCCCCCTTTTTCCACTCTCCACTGATCCAAGCGACCTCACCCCCCTAACTCCTGGACACTTCCTTATTGGAGACTCTTTATCTGCATTACCACAACCAGATCTGGTTAATGTCCCGCGAATAGTCTCTCAAGATATGTGCATCTTCAGCAGATGCTACAGCACCTTTGGAAACGCTGTTAACTTGAATAATTGAATCAATTGCAGCAACGAACCAAGTGGCCTCATGCAAAATCGAGTCCCTTAATCCCAGGTTCTATGGTAGTTGTTAAGGAGGACAATCAACCTTCCATGAAGTGGCGCCTCTGCCGAGTTATGCAGATGTGCCTAGGAAAAGATATTATATCAATAGTAGTTTTTATTCGTGTGGCTGACTCGGTTATCAAGATATTCATAACCAAAGTCTGTATCTTGCCAATGGATCAAGATAAAATGGAACCTCCAAAATGCATCTTTCTGTTTAGAGTTAACGACAGTATTGAATTAACATACAATTTACTTTAAGAATAAATATACAGTACATATACAAATATTTCTAAATCAAGGTTGTCCATTTTAACTTGTATGTTAATGTCTATTCGCAACCATATTTTATCTTGATTGGATTTCTTATCTATTTAAATGTAGCTTGAAGATATCCTTTTAACAGTAGGCAGGATGTTCGGGCTGCGAGAATTGAACATATGACCAGCTGTTGAATGTTTTGATTTCGGCCTACCATAGCTACAACGGCAAAGAATTTTGTATCTCTAAGCTGCTACACATTATGCCTGTCGTAAACTTCCCCGGTAACTCCGTTATTTAGCTGCCCATAACCTACGGCATTAAAACCTTTCGACGTTGTCTCTTTTCTTACTTTCATCCCAAAATTTCCTTTTCTGTATGGTAACACTTTAATTGGACGAGACAGCTGTGAGACGACCGCTTTTGAACGTATGTCAAAAAGCAGAACTCGGTTATCCTTCAGAGAGACAAAATTTATGTCAAAGCTCCACACTCTATTTAATATAATTCTGAATAATATTCCTGATTAATTTAATTAGTTGATTTAAACCGTACCATTTGCATTCTTTACTGCGTGAGAATAGTTCAACAAAGTGCATGTAAACGTTTAGAAATTTAAGAACTGTTTTATTTACTTTGCACGCGCAACAAAATTAGTGACTTGGAGAGATATTCAAATATCTTTCATGGAATATTCTTACAATAAAGACTATAATTAATTATAAAATTTAAAACTTCAAGACGATTAAAATCAAATCCTGTAAAATTGAACAATTTAAAACATAAGCGACTTGCAATTTTCGTAATTTCCAAGTCAAATCACTTATATTTCTAAGCTTTTAAAACCAGACATTACAATTTCAAGATAAAAATTTTCTCTGTAAATCTAAGTTTTAGTAAAAAGTTATGAATAAAACAGTGCTACGTTGTTTTTGTTTTAGAAATCGAGGACAATAAATATCAATATTAGAATATCAAATGCCAATAACATGTCATAAGCTATGAATGAAAAAATAAATATTAATTAAAGGTGAACAAAATTGCAATTTTTTAACTAAATATTTATGAAAATATCAGAAAAATATGTGACTTGTACTAAAGAAACCGTGGCTACAGGTGCTGAAATTTCGGTACAAATAGGCGGATTTTTTTGGTACAAATTGAGTTGCAAAAGGGTATATTTCTACCGAAATTCTGATTGTCTTTTCTTTGACTGAAAGCCAATGAATATATTTCTTTAATTTACAGAACTTTTCTTTGCATTGAAAAATATTTTTTCCTATTGTTCATAGTGACATTTTTTAAAACTTATTAATGTTCCAGAATAATCTCTGATAAAATATATATCTTTATTAATAGCATTCCATATTTGTAACAAAGTTATAAGATGTAAAGTTAGATCCATGCACATTTTATAGCCATACCAGGTGCAAGCTACAGTTATTAAATTACAAAAAATCAGAATATATGTGCGTATAATTCAGTATATATAATTACTATCGAGTTTACGCAGGTGTGATATATTGTTTGATTAAGACAAGAATTTTCCGAAAAAACTTAAATATCAAAAAGCTCTATTTTCTGAGATTAGATATACCGATTTCATATATGAAACCGGGCAATCTGGGCCTGATGATGTAACGGAATTCTTTGGGATTCAAATATATTGTTTTATAAGGCCTAATATGAGATACGTATTGTTTTTTGTGACATTAACAAAAAATATTGTTTGGTGGAAAATTTTATTATTTTAATGAAAATTCGACTATACTATGAAAAATCGAGTGTTTGGTTAAAAAGCCATTTTTTAAGTAGAAAATTTAAGTGTTTTGTGAAATAGAGAAGTCATTCTTTTCGGTTGGAAATTTATCTGTTGGTATAAAAGTAATCTTTTTTGCTTGAAAAATGAAGAGCTTAGTAAAACATGAAATTTTTTTGTTAAAAATTAGTCTTTTTTCTTGAAGCTTCAACTATTTGGTTTTAAATACAACATTTTTGTTAAAAATTCATTTTTTGGTTGAAAATCTTTTCATAGGACATGTTATGATGTTCTTATTTCTCGAAAATATTATAAAACAAAATAAAAAATTCAAATTTTGAGCCAAACGGTGTGAGATACGAAAAACAAAATCATCCAAGAGAATTGTATGCAGCTTTTAAGAAGTCTTGAAAAAAATTTTAAAGCACTTTTGTCTAGGAATTGTCATTTTGGTTTTATTTATCGAAAATACCAGGCAAAAAATTCGATTCTTAAGTCAAACGGCTTAGAAAATAAAAATATTAAAAAATATCTGTCGAAAATCAAGCGTGAAGCGCAAGCGTTACGATAAGAATGTTCACCTCAAAACCTATAGAGCTTTGAGTAATTTAATCTTAAACTATACTTAATTACGTAGAAAATTTACAGTATCTTGATGCATAAAAAACTACAATCTATAAAAGAAACGATTTTTTAAGCTTAATTTAGTAAGAAAACAGTTGTTGTGTCTTCAAATTGAGCTAGGAATAAAACTATTTATACTTTTGGACTGGAAGTGCAAAACTATTTAAGGATGGCAATGTTTCGAAAACCTTAAAAATAAATTTTTCTTAGGAATATACAGCAAAATTCTTCTATCGTCTTGATGCTTTTCAAAAGTTTGTCAAAGCTTCCTTTTTCGAAAATCTGAACTTTCAAATAATTTTCTTAAATCTGTTTAAGTCGTAAATTCTTTTTTAAAGGTTTAAAAACTTCTAAGTATTTTGGAAATCTGATCTAATTTTTTTCAATAAAATTTTAGAAAATAATTTGAAATATTTTTTAGTTTTCGCTCGGAATTTATTTTTCGAAATAAAATATAATCTCTACTTGCCCCATGAATCGTGGGAACAAATATTTGTTCTCGGAAATCATTTTTAACCTAAAAAAATCGAATTTGCGACAAAATAGTTCAATCTTTAACGAAATAATAGAATGTGTAACCAAAAGAGGTAAATTGTTAACCAAAAATAGAAATGTATATACTTTTCAATAAAAATTAATCACCTGTCAGCGAAAAATATTTTGATTTTCTTATTGAGTTCTATGAATTCAGTTCGCATTTAAGGGAAAAATGAAGAAAGTAAAGTTTCTTGAAAACACAGAAAAAAGAGGAAATAAAAAAAAAGTTTTGTACTACAACCATTTATATTATTCTCACTTAATACGCCAGAATGTGAAATATGAATTCAAAAAATAAATATTTACTTAATTACAATATTAGCCTTTAAATTAATTTCCATGGAAAGCCTTTAATATTGCCACTAATTTCATAAATAAAATAAGGATTAGAATTGCAAAATTGCTACCATTTTATATCTAATTGTTATTTGTAAATCATTTCAGAATTTCTGCTTTTACTTTACCGATGTTTTGTCAAATATTTGCTAAAATAGGAATTTTTGGCAAAGAGCAACGGAAAAAAGATTTAAAATAATTACTGTCAAAGCCATAGGGTCATGATTTTACCGACAAAGGAAAAGTGGAACAAGGTAGTATGAAAATGACAGTAGCTAAGCATCCGACGAAACTAGATGCTATATATATTTTTTCCCCACTACGCCGGCATTTGCCGCATCTAGGTGTGTCAGTGTCTCTAGAACGTGGGATTTTTCGGCCCCCACTACTATCCGATCTGAGAGAAACACATGCAAACGTAAAGTGTCGTTGAGCCGGCTATGTTAAGTGCCGCGAAGACCAGCCTCGTGTAAAACCGAAAATGCACGAGCCGAAACCCGAACTCTCCCGGCTTCACGAATGACTATCTAGCTGCTCCTCAAATTTATTCCGGCTTCGAAATTCCGAGTCACATTAGAACCATTAGATTTATTGCGAAGAGAAAACTATAATTTACATTATGTAAATAGATATAGGAGGCCAGATTTATGGGTCCAAAATGTTTCAAATTTAGTGCTGAATGGCTTAGTCATATTTTTAGTAAACAATTAATTTTTAACAAATAAAAAACGAATTTTTGACAATATAGTAAAATTTCAACCTAAGAAATGACTTAAAAAAACTACATGTTCTAACTGAAAATTTTAGTTTATACTAATGTTTATACTTGAAAAAATAAATTTTTCACCACCAAAAAATGCGAATTTTCAACCAAATAAATTAATTTATTACTAAAACAAATGATTTTTCAAAGAAGAAGAATAATTCGCTACCAACGAAGTTAGAAGATAAATTCATAATTAAGAAGATAATTTTTCAAGAAAAAAATGTCAACAACATTGTTCAATTTTCATCTTTAGAAACGAATTTCAAACTGACACAATAAATAATAAATCAAATATGGACTAGTTAAACTTTCGGATAAAAAATAGAATGATCAACGACAGAAATTAATTTTCAAGTAAAAAAGATTCATTTTTAACAAAAAATGTAGCAAGTAAATGCTTATGTGAAAAAATTAATTTTTAATAAAAAAACAATCGATCCACAACAAAATAGACAAATTTTGAACAAAAGAAGTGAATTTACGTACAAAAAGACTAATATTTTTCTGAAAAAGTCGTAATTGCGACAAAATACATGAATCTTCAAACACATAGTTGAATTTTCAACTAGAAAGATTAAAAAAATAAATAAATAAAAAATTTGCAAACAAATAATTTCATTTTCACCAAAAGAAAAGAAGTTTTACCAAAAAATGAATTTCCATCCAAAGAAGTGAATTCTTAATTCCAATAGATGAATTTAGAAAGGGGTGTGTTTATGACAAATACTTGACTTATGCATAAAATGATCCACATGTACACCTGGTCTAAATTAAATAGCCACAGTACTCTGTTGTTGCGGAGGAAAGGCTAAAAGAGTTAGTCAAGAATACAAGGGTCATGAGGGATTCTGAATGCAACACTGATCATTACCTTCTGATCTCCAAAAATAACTTAAGTCGGGGATGGAGAAAAAAGAGAACAAAGAAAACAAAACAAACGCGAATAAAAATTGGGAACCTACAGAAACCGGATGTGCGAATAGATTTCCAAAATAAGATAATTGAAAGCATAGATGGGGCAACATGGGAGGAGCTTATACTAAATAAAGATATAGAGGGCGCATGGACAAAGTTCCAGGATATCATTGCCAGGTGTGTGATCGAAGTATGTGGTACCGCGCTTGTAGGAAGAATGTATGGTGATTCGTGGTGGAATGATGAAATTCTGGCTGCCTAAAATGCAAAAAGAACCGCGTAAAGAAAACTTCGAACACCGAAAGTCTAAGCGATGAGGAAAGAAATAAACGTATCGATGATTACAGACACAAAGAGAATACTCAAAAGATTAATTAAGGAAAGGAAAAATAAAATTAGAGCAGAAGAAGAAAAGAAAATAAAAAACTACTGGGAAAAATAAAAGGAAACAAAAGTACATAATTTGTCAACATGAAGAATAGTAATGGGGAAATGCTATATGATGCAGTATACGAGGTGTGTTCAAAAAGTAAGGCGACTTTTCAATTTTCGCGGGCTACGTAAATTCAATTTTTAAATTTTTTGTTTTGTTGTGTTGGTGCACTCGTGACGATCATATGTTCACAGTTTTGACTATATAGCTCGTGTTGTTTTTCTGGTAGAGGCGTAAAACGTTAGAAGGATTTGGTGTGCTCGGCGATTTTTTTCATTCGAAAAAAATGGAGCAAAGAGTTTGCATTAAATTTTTTGTGAAAAATGGAGTCCAGTGCTCTAAAACTCTTGAAATGTTGACAGTTGCATACGGTGAGTCTACTATAAGTAAGAAAAATGTGTATAAGTGGTACAAGCTGTTCCAAGAAGGCCGAGAGGATGTCGAGACGAACCTCGCCCTGGATGTCCCGGCACGTCAACAGCAGACGAAAACGTTCAAGCAGTGGAAGAAATGGTGTTGAAAAATCGCCGAATTACCATCAGAAAAGTTGCTGAAGATGTTGGCATATCGGTTGGCTCATGCCATGCTATCTTTTCGGACGTTTCGCGCATGAGACGTGTGTCAGCGAAATTTGTTCCAAAACTGCTTAATTTTGATCAAAAGATCCATCGCATGACCATCGCTCAGGAGATGTTGAATGAAGTCAATAATGATCCTGAATTTCTCAAAAGGGTTATGACTGGGGATGAATAGTGGATATATGGTTATGATGACGAAACTAAAGCCCAATCGTCTCAATGGAAGCATCCTGAGACTCCAGGACCGAAAAAAGCACGTCAAGTTCGGTCAAATGTGAAGGTTTCACTCACTGTCTTCTTTGATTACCGTGGCGTAGTGCATCAGGAATTCTTACCACAAGATTGTGCGGTCAATAAGTAGTATTACCTTCAAGTTATGCGCCGTTTGCGAGAGGCTATACGCAAAAAACGTCCGGAACTTTGGAGAAACAATTCGTGGCTTTTGCATCACGATAATGTACCTGCTCATTCATCGTTGCTTGTGAAAGATTTTCTGACGGAAAACAGCACCACAGTCATGCCTCAGCCTCCATATTGACCGAATTGAGCATCGCCGAAAGAACTCAAGGCTGTACCAGAAAATGATTATCAGAAGTGCTTCGATGATTGAAAAAAGCGTTGGCACAAGTGTATTATATCTGAGGGGGATTACTTTGAAGGGGACAACATAAATATTGCGGAATAAGTGAATATTTTTCGAGAAAACCACAAAGTTCATAGTGACATTTTTTAAAACTTATTAATGTTCCAGAATAATCTCTGATAAAATATATATATCTTTATTAATAGCATTCCATATTTGTAACAAAGTTATAAGATGTAAAGTTAGATCCATGCACATTTTATAGCCATATCAGGTGCAAGCTATAGTTATTAAATTACAAAAA